>NC_068987.1:89068823-89069239 GCF_001194135.2 Octopus bimaculoides
TCTCTCTCTCTCTCTCTCTCTCTCTCTCTCTCTCTCTCTCTCTCTCTCTCTCTGCCATCTCATCCAACCTACCTCGAGTGTCTCTTGAGATCGTTTGAGTCAATGACTTTGAATATCTTCAGCAAGTCCTGCTGCTCTTTGTATCTGCAGCCAGACTTGCTTTACAACATCTGTAATCTACTCTGGTTGCTCTTCGACGTTTATTTTCTTCTCCAGGATCCCTGTTCTTTCATCGTTATTCAATGACTCTTATTTTTAGTCATGCTTTATTTTTCTCACTTGCTCTCTCATCTCTGTCCATCTCTAATAATTTTTTGTTTCATTCCTATTTTCACTTCCCTCTCTTCTTTTCGCAAATAGATACGCACTCATACATCTCTCTCTCTTTCTATCTCTCTGTATATATATATATATAT
>NC_068987.1:89069694-89070427 GCF_001194135.2 Octopus bimaculoides
TATATATATATATATATATATTTAAAATTATAATTAAGGGCATCTAAAAGATACCACCATGCTAGATATAGCAGTCAAAACTTGAGTCTAAAACCCCATCAAATATTCATACAGCAAAGCCAGAAATCTAGATCTGGGATTTTACATTATTTAGATTTGACGGATATTTGTCCTCATCTTGTTTGTTGTCAACACAACGTGTTAACAAACAAGATGAGGACAAATATCCGTCAATTGTAAATAACGTACATAATTCCTCATCTCTTAAATATAGAACTGTTGATCTGGGATTATCCAATAATTATTTGCTATTTTATTTGTCTATTTGTCTTTTTACCTGGTGCTGTATGAATATTTGATGGGGTTTTAGAGTCAAGTTTTGACTGCTATCTCTAGCATGGATGTATCTTTTAGATACCCTTAATTATAATTTTAACAATAATTATTACCTTTGAGGTTTTTATTCCCATGCTGGCCACTTGATATGATCGGTATTTCAAATAACGATCTTATCCTTACTTATATAGATTTGTGTGTGTGTGTGTCTATCTCTTTTTCTTACAAATCAATTAATTATACATCTCTAATTCTCCATTTTCTTTCTTTCATTATATATATACATACATACACACACACATATACATATATACACATATACACACACACATAGACACATATATATACACACACACATATATATATATATATATATATATATATATATATATATATA
>NC_068987.1:89070631-89071958 GCF_001194135.2 Octopus bimaculoides
ATATATATATTACACACACACACAAACACACACACACACACACACCTATCGTGTCAAGCGATCAAATAGTGTTTATATATAGTGTAAAATTCACATCCGCTCCAATCGTTTTGTTGTGTCTTTCAACACGATTTCACTCTCAGGTTTGTCAACCTCAGTTGACTTATCTGTCTGTGCCATATTTATAGTGCCGGATGATATGACATACAGTATTTAGTTCCAGCCCTTTCGTCCTCAGCTCAAATCACGCCAAATTTGCCTTTCATCCTCTCAAGGAATGCCAGACTTGGGCATAACCCAAACAAGCTACTTAGTGCTTCACAATCCGCAGAAACATCTCTTTTCAAATGTCGAGACTTCTTCTGGAGTAATTTTTTAAGAAGAGGCCTCTCCGAATCCTTTGAAGTTTAAGACTTCACCATCTACTGATCCTCGCATTGCTTCAACGGTCGATAAAATAAAATACCAGTCATGTACTAGGTCGACTTGTATTTCTATAATGTTTCCTATTGCTTCAGTAACGATTGTAGTTTTTCCCCACATTGGATCTGGTGGCAGAAAGAAATGTCAGACTTGCAGATTATGTTTTTCGATTGCCAGAAAAAACGAATACCTAAGACTGCTAAACAATGCGGACCACAAGAGGGATGAAGGAAGAGATTGAGGTGCATGAAGACATGGCAACTGAGTATCATCCGAGATGATGCAGGCAGCTATACTCAAAACCAGGATTATTGCAGACGTCTTTCTACCCAATGAACAGGCTAGGTGTATGGAAGGAACTGAGACTAAGAGTAAGAATGTTTTCTGAGTGAATGGGAGAGGAGGAGGGGGCAGAAAAAGAAGTAGAAGGAAAAGGAGAAGGAGGTGGCGGAGGAGAAACGAGAAGAAGCGGATTAAATGAAGTGAAAGAAAGAAGAAATGAAAAGAAAAATCTTTCTGTTAATGCAACAACAACAATGCTGCAGTGGAAACGTTTTCCACTGATTCAAATCTCTCTCGAATATTCAAATTAACATTGATCAATAAAATAGCTTTTTAATAAAATACATAGATTCGTAAGAACGAAAAAGAACCGGAGACTGATCTTTTAATGTGTGTGTGTGTGTGTGTGTGTGTGTGCACAAACGTAGCTAGAGTGTGTGCTGCCCGTAGCGGTCCTTCCGTTTGTCACCCCCGAAACCTACAAAAAACACATACTGCCTACAGCAGACCCAAAATTGCTGCCCCTTTAAAAGTGCCACCTGGGTTAGACCGTCCCTACGCCAGTGTGTGTGTGTGTGTGTGTGTGTGTGTGTGTGTGTGTGTGTGTGTGTGTGTGTGTGTG
>NC_068987.1:89072880-89075631 GCF_001194135.2 Octopus bimaculoides
TAATTTATTATATAAACAATATATGCGTATAAATTACGATTAAACCGGATGAAATATGTCACAGGGAATAACATTTTTATGACCGCCCAGCAGTAATTCTATTTGAGCTGAATAGACGTCAGTGATTGGTTGAAATTACAGAAATACGACAACTTTAACATGGAATAACTTTGCGAATTCCTTTTTTTTTTTGTTAAGAAGACTAAGAGTAAAAGATGTTTTATATGACACATTCTACCAGTGTCCCAAGTTTCAAAGTGTTTCGTTAGTGTTTCGTTAAGAAAATACTGGCGCCCCCGTTTTAAAATAAATCCGAAGTTTTTTTCCCACGAGAGTTCTGGACCTCAGTTATGAACTCGTTTGCATACAGCCAACCAGAGCTCAACTATCAAACTAATTTATGAGCGCTATAATTTATGAGTGATGGGCGATAAGATAAAGTCACTTGGGTAAGGAATGACCATGCTTCTTTTCTCTTTTAATAATGCTTGTTGTTCTGGTTCTTTTTCCAACCGTGGCTGCCTCTGCGTAGTTATGTTGTTGTTTACTTTGTAAAGCAGTAATGGGAGAGGGTTGCTAGCACATCACCCTCTACCCACATCTTTACCATATGGGGCCCTAACGAAATCTGATAATAGGTATAGATGCAAATCTATCTAATTACTTGTCTCCTAAAATCAGGCATAACTTGGCGATCGGTCGACTTACAACAGCGTTCTTCGTCTTGAGTTTACTTGCTAGAGTGTGTTTGTTAACTTGACAACAGGATCAAGGTGAGCTCTGATTGGCTATATGCAAATGAGTTCATTGCTGGAGTCCGGAACTGTCGTGGGAAAAAATACCCCCCCCCCTTCCCGGAGTCCCTGTGTAAACGTATGTATGTATGTAGGAAGGGTGGGGTGATTATTCTCTATGAATATTAGCGCATGCGTGTTTAAAAGTCAAAGTCGTTTTCTCTGTATTTTGTTGGATGTATTAGTTCATTGGATGTATCAGTTCATTGGATGTATTAGTTCAGGAATGCACAGCGGAATATCATTATGATCAATGTCTACTGACTTCGAAGTCAAACCACACAAAGGTCAACTTAACCTTTTATCAAATAAGATGAGTAACGGTTATAACTTGATAACTGATGAGAAATAACCCAGATTACATTAAGATATCTTATAGAATCCATTAACCATTTAGGAGCGCAGAAACCAAACCAATGTTCAAATTTGTGCCTGTACATCCTCGACCTATCCTTGGGTGTTTGCTTATACATACATACATACATACATACATGCATGTGTGTGTGTGTGTGTAGTGTACCTATGCACACACACTCACACACATACACATTCATACATATATATATTATGCAATACTATTCATAGGCGCAGGAGTGGCTGTGTGGTAAATGGCTTGCTTACCAACCACATGGTTCCAGGTTCAGTTCCACTGCGTGACACCTTGGGCAAGTATCTTGTATTATAGCCACGGGCCGACCAAAGCCTTGTCAGTGGATTTGGTAGACGGAAACTCAAAGAAGACGTCGTATATATATATATATATATATATATATATATATATATATGCATATATAACGTCTTTTAACTGAGTGTGTGTGTGTGTGTGTGTGTGTGTGTGTGTGTGTGTGTGTGTGTGTGTGTGTGTGTAGAATTACGAATAATGTTTTCAATTATTGTTTCTAAAATGTATTGGATCCAAACTGACTATACGCTTAATGTTATCATATTATTCATCAGTTATTGCTATCGAAAAGCTTAGTCCCAAGATGATCACAATAAACGGCTTCCATTGCATAATTCAGATAGATAAATAGATAGATAGACAGATACATACATACATACATACATACATAGGCAGACATACAGACACAAATGGACAGGCAGAGAGCCAGATAGATTGATAAATAGGTAAACAAATACCCGGAGTGAAGAATGATTTTCGTGTATGTGGTGCTATTAGTGTACAAGCATTTATAAATATATAAACGCAGATTGTTATGAGGAAAGTATGAAGGCTTATATATGTATGCAGGTCAGTATAAAGAATAAAGTCCTTTGGCGAACAATTGAAATTGGATCATAGACTTGGTTGACAAGGAACTCAAATCTCCAGCCTCCACAGACAAACATTTATTCATTATTCGTATATCATAGAATGATGGTAGTTTCTTTTTAGCTAACCGAATCCGTGACCCATTTTAGTTTCGTTCTGAGAAAAACATCCCTATCACATCCCTTACTCCCACAAAAATTTTTAGGTCATATCATGCTGTAAGGAAGTTATTTGTGGTATAAACACTGCAGCGTTTAGATGTATCACTAATTTGGCTATCTTGACATTTTCAAATTAGCTCATTTAATTAGCTAAATGGGAAGATGAAAACACGAACAAGAACTACCATGTTTGATGGCATAAAAGACACATAGAGATGTTAGACACACTTTACTTTCAACAGAATATATTTAGGAAATAATAGCTTATAGAGCATTAAAGCTGTTGAGAGACCCAACTTCGGATATATGATTTTGGGGTGATTAAAATTTTTTTTTTCTTGCAAATAGGCGCAGGAGTGGCTGTGTGGTAACTAGCTTGCTTACCAACCACATGGTCTTGGGTTCTTTCCCACTGCGTGTCACCTTGAGCAAGTGTCTTCTACTATAGCCTCGGGCTGACCAAAGCCTTGTGAGTGGATTTGGTAGACGGAAACTGAAAGAAGCCCGTCGTATATATGTATAT
>NC_068987.1:89075775-89081298 GCF_001194135.2 Octopus bimaculoides
ATATGTATGTATGTATGTATGTGTGTGTATATGTTTGTGTCTGTGTTTGTCCCCCCAACATCGTTTGACAACCGATGATGGTGTGTTTACGTCCCCGTAACTTAGCGGTTCGGCAAAAGGCGACCGGTAGAATAAGTACTAGGCTTCCAAAGAATAAGTCCTGGGTCGATTTTCTCGACTAAAGGCGGTGTTCCAGCATGGCCGCAGTCAAATGACTGAAACAAGTAAAAGAGTAAAAGAGTAAAGAGAGTTTGAGAAGAAAGTGCGTTTTGTATATAATCAAATATGGTAATTGATAACAGAATACTGATTCCAAATCTTGGCACATGGTCAGCAATTTCGGAAGAGGGTCTAAGTCGATGACTTATCGATCCCGAAAGGATAAAAGTCAAAGTGAACCTCGGCGGAATTTGAACTCAGAATGTAACATTGATAACCGAATATTAAATGAGAAACTTACCTTAATCATAATGGCTATTTTGGTCACCATTAAAATCGTTGTGTTTATGGTCAATCAGGTGTGTCGAGTAAAAGACAACGTGTCATATTTGTTGCTAGTCACGCACACCTACCTGAACTGAATCAGATAACTGACGGTTGGTTAACTCAGGCGTAAACAGTAACAGCAAACAGGCGGATACTCCATAACTGACAAATTTTCATTAGCTCAGTGTTGGCTTCAAATCAAACCCTCCTATGAAATATCGGAATGAATGCAAATATAACTTACAACATAGTATTTATTACCGAAGGTTCAAACGGCGATAAGTTGTAAGAAACAATGCAGCTTCGCGAAGCCTATTTTGCTTTTCCCTGTGTCGAGAGCGATAAAATAGGCGTTGATTTTGTCCACTATGTCCGTCGAAATCAACAACTTTTTCTACCCAGAGTATAAATTTATATTTATACTTATAATCAATGGTGCTCTTAGTTTTGTTACTATGTTTTCGAGGAATAACATCATTGAAAATTTGAGATTTTCTAACAAAAAAACACTTTACGGTATATCTCCCAGTTTTTACATTTTGATTTCAAGTCCCTCCTGAATGGAAAAGGCAACGGGGGAAACCACTCCAGAATTCATCCCAAGCCTAGCCACGGCAGCCGAAATTCCAGTAATCTACTAAACGGCGGCAGGGGAAGGTACGGGCCCTTCCAGGTCGTATAGAGAGTACTCAGAAAGATTCACAACCACAGGACCGGCCCAAGGGCAGACCATCAGTAGACTGAACAAAAGAAAGAGAGAAACAAACCAACTCGTATTCTGAAAATTGAATTTGCTAGTGAAACTGTGGAAATACGCAAATCTTTTCTGAAATTCCAATAAATATTTTATGTCTGGTATTTATTACATCAGCCTCTTTAGAGATACAAAAACACAAGGCAGACATAAGACAAAGAAGTTGTAGAGAACTGTGTAATCGATTATATCGATTTCATAACCGAATGGAACTTATTTCATCAGCTCTGAAGAGATGAAAGGCAAAATTGACTGCGACATGATTTGAACTCAGATAATAACCCTTTACAGGTGTTATTGTGTAAATTCCAATAAAATAAAATTCAATTAATTGGAGAGAAGGGGACAGGGCTATGGCTACATCATTAAAACAAACTATGGTAGAACTCCACAGAGAAGAAGAACTCCTTTAATAGTGAAGAACGTTTGTCCAAATGATACATTTGTATTTACTTGGAAGAATTCGCTGGACAGAAGAGTGTTTTTTTGTGGGTGGGAGGCTGTGAGGATGGTAAAGAAGACGGAGAGAGATTGCCATCTTGATATAATTTTCCTTGTTTCAGTCTTTGGACTTTGGAAACAACTAAGGCACCGCTTTGAAAGATCTTAGTCAATATTTGTGACTTTTTAAAAAAGTCTGATACTTATTCTGTCGGTCTCTTTGTCGAAATGTTAAGTCACCTGGACGTAAACAAACCAGCACCAGCCGTTAAGCAGTGGTAAGGATGACAAACTCAGACACAAAGAAACGTGGGGGCGCACACACACATATAATGTGTTTGTGCGTGCGTGCGTGCGTGTGTGTGTGTGTGTGTGTGTGTGTGTGTGTGTGTGTTTGTGTGTGTGTGTGTGTGTATGTGTGTGTGTGTGTGTAACGAATAGCTTTCAAAATTCTAAGGCAGGATTCGAAATTGAATCCACAGTTTCCTTCATCTTCTCTGCCTATTGTTCTCGCCTGTTGCACTAGGAAATTTATGAGAGTAAACTGACCTTTTAACCTTTTTCGAGTCATACATGGGTTAAGTCTGATTAGAGAGAGACAATCATTTGTCTAACCAGACCTAATTTAACCAGAGAAAATATAAATACGCAGTCAAAAACCAATTCTATCTCTTTGATCCTTTGGCCTCTGGCCAGAGAGCACATCTCTTTCTCACTTCAAGTATACCTGTGAACGTGCAACACAAGAAGTCTTACTTTTCTATCTGCTTAGATTCTCTCACTCTTTCTCTTTTTCTTAGTAAGTCACCCATAGATGAACCTAACTATCTACAGAATGTTGTATACCACAACAACTCGAAGTAGTTGTAATTCAGTTTGTAACGATGACGATAATAAACAAGGAACCATTTCAACTAACGATTAATATTTTCTCTCATTTATTCCGTGCATGTTATCATTACACATGATCGTCATAATTAATGACTTCCGATGTTTATAAACTATTAAAACTAGATCTTCCACTCAATCATTATATATACATACATACAAGTTTGGCTGCCACACAGCTTCAGTCTACCAAATTCATTCTTAAGGCATTGGTAGGTCTGGTGTTATAGCAGAAGATAATTGCCCAAAGTGCTGAGCAGTAGGACTGAAACCGAATTCACATGGTAACAAAGTGAGCTTCTTAATTACACAAACATGTCAATTAAGATTTTTTTCTTTTTCATTTTATAGCCATAATTCTGATGAAATTCGGCACGTTTTCTGGAAAAATAATCAATCAGTAAATGGAATGATGTCTATATGCAACACTTTTTTAAAGTTAAGCTTTTAACTATTGCAGTTGTCTAAATTCCATTCAAGGGGTTTGTTCTTTTGCTAGAAACCTACCAAATCTTTATAAGAAGAATTCTATGAATAATAAAAGAGCTTATCATTCAGACACATTTTTTTCTCCTCGCATTTTTCTCTCTTTTACTCTTTTACTCGTTTCGGTTATTTGACAGTGGCCATGTTGGAGCACTGCCTTTAGCCGAAGAAATCTACCCCAGGACTTATTCTTTGTGGGACTTTTTTAGTTGGTGTGCATTTTGGACCATACATTCATATATACAGTACGTATTTATATAAACATATATACACATACTTTCATACATACATACACATATATACAGTCATACATGCATGCATTTATTCATACTTACATATGTAATACGTACATACATACATACGCACGAACGTACATATGTACATACACACACACTTACATACATTTGTAGCAAGATTCGAAACCGAATCTACGAATTGCTAAGTTGAACTCACGATTAATAACAGCTTTTCTTGTGATCGACCGAGTTATGGGACCAATCAGCAGCCAGACAGACTACTGATTGGTCCATATATTATTCAAGAAGCCTGCAGCATATTCGCCTAACAAGGCCAATAAATACGCACGTTTTGCGCGCCAACTTCAGTTTGTGGCCGTCCACAGCTAAGCTCACCACATAGTACTTTGCTGTTTTTAACAGTTGTTGACACGACTCTTATTCAACCTGGATATTCCGCTACAATTCGACAACATGAATATAATGTGTCTATTTTCTCCAGCTTAATTACAGAGTCCTATTAATCGACTATTTGTAAGAGCTAAATGATATTCTTTCTAATGAGAAACTTTGTTGTTGCAGTTTCTAAAGTATGACCAACACGAAAATGATTTGTGCGGTAAAATAAAATTCTGTTAATTGTTCACGGATGTTGTGCATTCATTATACGCAGCCAGACTCCAACTCGACTTCCAGAATCTCTTATCTTTCATCCTTTGTCTATCGAGGCAACCATCTTCACTTTGTGACACATTCTTACATACATACATACATACACTATTATCAAACCGCATAAACCACGACAGACGTTGACACTAATATAACGTATATTGTAAAATACTGTCTAAATTCTAAGGATGGAAGATTTTTCTCAGTTAATGGCAAGCTCCTTCGTTCACTGAAACTTAAAAGAATATTTTTAAAACCCCTTTTTTTTATTTTACATACACGTACATACATTCACACACGCGCGCGCTACAGTGTTAAATGAGTTGTTATTTTAGAAATGAAGGAAATCTCGGATGCAGAAGAATAACTGTGAAAACAGCTTCGAGGATCGGGTAATATACCCTCATAAGACAGGGGCAAAAAGTGGACGACAAACCGCTACAGAGAAACGAACGGAAACACACACACACACAAAGGGACTGGAGGTGGAGGAAGAGAGAGAAAGATACATACTTACATATGTGTGTACGTGTGTGTGAATGAGTGACTGTGTGTTCACAATATATGTATGAGCAAATCTTTTAGTAATTATGTCAATATATCGTCCCTTGAGCATTTTGTGCGTCAGTATGTATATGCCTGCGTAAGTGTGTTTATGTGTACATATTCTTGTATGTGTTTGTGTGTGTCATTTATAACCATATGGTGGTAATAAATAAAGTGGAGCAAAGTCACTTATGGTCAATTAAACCCTCTAAGTACTTAACGTACTGAGTTAGGCAATGAATAGCATGAGGCGGTGATACGTTTGAAATGATGATAGAAAAGGCTGCGAGTAATCCGAGCGAGCGTCACTCACAAATATTCTCACAAACACACCTCAATTTTATGAAACGAACGGATTTCTTCTTGCTTTTATGGTTTGCTGTTTTTCAGATAGATGCAAGGACAAAGAAAATGAGACAGATGTGTGTGTGTGTGCGTGCGTGCGTTTACGTATGTATGTGTATGTACACACACACACACACACACACACATATATACATATGCATGTGTGTGTGTGTGTGTGACGAATATCCCCTTAGATTCTAAGCCAGATTCGAAACAGTTTCCTACCAGTTTCTTTCGTATTGTTGTAGACTAGGTAACAGAACGGCAAATTGTTATTGTATTACAATTCGAAGACGTACCTTAGATTGTAACGATGAAAATAAAGAACGTCCGAACTAGAAATTATTTTCTTTTGCTTATTTATTTGCCACACACACACATTTGCGAACAGCTTTCAGATATAAGTGTTACCAATCGAAAGCCCCCACTTACCGGCCACTAGCAGAGTGGTGGAATCACCCTGAGAGAATGCGCAGTTTGGAGTCCTTTGTCTCGACAGTATTATTGCGCATCGCCCCCGCTTGCTATGATGATGCCCTACTTGCTAAATCAATAGGCCACAAGGCTTCACTGAGTATACTTCTACGTATTGCTCATCATTTCCTTTTCATCAAACCTTTAGCTATCACTTGTCTTTCGCTTGTTGCAGTGATTGGACTACGGCCAAGCTGG
>NC_068987.1:89081623-89083861 GCF_001194135.2 Octopus bimaculoides
GTCGTATTTCTGTAATTTCAACCAATCACTGACGTCCATTCAGCCGATATACATTAAGTGCCGACTACATAAACAAACGATTCTGAAACAATTAACCCTAACCCTAACCCTAACTCTAACCCTAAGCCTAACCCTAGGGTTAGGGTTAGGGTTAAAGCAAATTTAAACTGAAAAAAGCAAATAAAACGAAGAATCGTTTGTTTATGTAGTCGGCACTTAATGTATATCGGCTGAATGGACGTCAGTGATTGGTTGAAATTATCGAAATAAGACAATTTTTTACATGAAATAAATTCGAATACAAAAATATTTTTCTGTTCTATAACACAAAATAGATAAGTATACGAAGTTTGAAAGTCTTTCGGTACCAAAAACACTACGTAAAACATTAATGAAAAATGTGGCCCCCGTTTTAAAAAAGATCCGCATATCGACCCATGTACTTATTTTAAAGTCTAATACTCACTCTCCGGTTCGGGGCTACAGTAGAAGACACTTGCCCAAAGTGCCGCACAGTGGGACTGAGCTGGTTGCAAAGCAAGGTTACAAATTATCTAGGGTCGATAATCAATAAAAATTATAGATATTGGCAACGATTTACTGATGATAGGACTCTGCTAGAATAGCCAAATTTATCATATTAGGGTCAACTAGAACTTTGAGCCTTACTCTACCATAACAGCGGATTCAACCATCCGCTCCAATGAAACAAAGATCCAATCCAACTACTGGCAACATCAGGACAGAACAGGGTCCTCAAAATTCTTGCTTAGGTTCCCTTCTTTTTATCGTTTACTTGCTTCAGTCATTATATTGCAGCCATGCTGGGGCAACGCCTTGAGGAGTTTTAGTCGAGTGAATTCCCGCCCCACCCCACCCCCAGTACGTTTTGTTAAAGCCTGGTAGTTATTTTCTCGGTTTGTTTTGCCAAACCGCTAAGTTACGGGAACGCAAATACATCAACACCGGTTGTCAAGCGATTATGGGGGACAAACAGACACAAAAACACACGTGTATATATATGCGCGCGCGTGTGTGTGTGTGTGTGTGTGTGTGTGTGTGTGTTTGTGTGTGTGTGTTAAATAAAATGAGACACCAAAGCCAAGGCTGTGTGGAATTTTCAGGACATTTATAAAGAGAAAGTTAGTCTTACAGCTGTTTCTGGGATATTAGGGATATTCCTTCATCAGAGACGATGTAAGAGAGTTAAGGAGAGGGAAATATTAGAGTTCAATATAAGAAGTTATTTTGGAAAAGAAAGCAAATAAGAAGTATATAGGGAAATAGGAGAATGAATATAGAAATAAAAATAAAAATATATAAAGATGTTATAGTCGCAGTTCTATTATCTACGGAAAATGATGTGTAGAAGAGGTAGAAATGCTTCTTGCCCGTGGAATGTAAATTCCAATAGGAGTTCATATTTTGTCATCACAAATGGAAAGGGTGGAGACGTAGATTCCATGTGCCGTTCATTCAAAGGGTTCTTGTGGTGTGAATGAAAATTTGAGAATGTAGTGGTAGTATTGAGTGGATAGAGAAGGGAGAAGAGATGTGTATGTAAAAATGAAGAGAGGGGTCAAAGGAAAAGGTGAGAAAAGAAAAAGGAAAGAAAGAGGAATTGAAAATGAAAACAAGGAGAGAAAATGAAAATGAAAATAAAATAAAATGAAAATAAAAAGAAAGTGAAAAAAATGTGAAATGTTAGTTGGTGGTCAAGATATTATGAGGGGGTGGGAGAGGAGAAGGAAGGGGTAGGAATGTAAGATAAGAATGTAAGTAATGAATATGTGTGAGGTGTGTCAGGTGGGGAGATATGTTAGAATGGGACAGTGGGGTGGGTAAAGAAAAATGTAGAGGAGGGGAGCTTTCTAAAGTAGTAAACCACAAAACAGAAGGGAAGACTACTAAGAATGGTCAAGTTTCTATAAATAGACTTATGGGTTTATTCTACTGACTAATGTGATAGTGTGGGTAGAGGAATCAGAGAGAAAGAAAGAAAGAAGTGTATAGCGATATACGCACGTATGAGCACAGGTGTGTGTGTACGCATTATTACATAGGCCTGCGTACTTGTGAATTCAAACCCGTACGTATGCATGCATATATGTACACATACACACACACATACATATACACGTATATACATATACACACATGCGCATGCATACACACACACACACATGCACACACACACATACACACACACACACATATATATATATATATATATATATA
>NC_068987.1:89083964-89087726 GCF_001194135.2 Octopus bimaculoides
CACAGGCACGCATTTATATATATATATATATAGATAGATAGATAGATATACAGAGCAGGGAATCGTCAATTAGTAATAAAATTAATAATTAACAATTTTGCTGGGTAGCTCAGTATGAAAAATCCTTATCGGTAAAGCCATTTATAATCATAAATATATAGGGATTAGTTCTGTGTGTATCATAAATATCGCTATCAATCTAGAGAAAAATTTGTAGTTTTGGAATCAGTAGTTCTTTGGCTGCTATTTCTGAATTCTCAGTATGTTGGAAAAGCAGGTTTCTGCTAATCCCTATATATATATATATATATATACGAGAGGCTTACAGTAATCCCTCGAGACTATCTCGGGTGTTACGTTCTAAGTGAAAATTAGCGAAGTAGAAACAATACTGTATATATTTATTTATTTATTTATGTGTTTCAGCCAAGTGGCTGCGGTCATGCTGGTGCATATATTTATATTTATATTTTTATAATTTGTATATATTTATTTTATTATAAATGCAAAATAACACCGCGGAGGAATTGATGTAAGCTTAAATAATAAACCGCGATATGGTGAAAGATTACTGTATTTTCCGGCCCGAGATTATAGTAGAAGACACTTGCACAAGGTGCCACGCACTGGAACTGAACCCGGAACCATGTAGTTGGAAAACAAAACTTCTTACCACAAGCCGCTGGCATTCCTTATTTCCCATGACGTGACATTAATTTTGGGGTACTTTTTAAACAAGTGTTTAAAGTACCTTTTCTAATCGCCTCCTTAAAAGAACGGTTTCCTACGTTATAGTTGCTAACACTTACCACTTAATAGCGTGAAGCATGAAGGGTTGTCTTGCCTAAGTATCAAAGTATCCTGACTAAATTCGAAGTACCTAAATCACCGGAATGAGAAGGTTTGGCACGGCTAACTGGACAGTCAGCCCTGCTTTCGTCACGGTACTTTTCGGCGCTAGAGGCAAGTACACGCGCACGATCGCGCAGAAAAAAATACGCACACAGGCGCAGGAGTGGCTGTGTGGTAAGTAGCTTGCTTACCAACCACATGGTTCCTGGTTCAATCCCACTGCGTGGCACCTTGGGCAAGTGTCTTCTACTATAGCCTCGGACCGACCAAAGCCTTGTGAGTGGATTTGGTAAACGGAAACTGAAAGAAGCCTGTCGTATATATACATACATACATATATATATAAATATATATATATATATATATATATATGTGTGTGTGTGTGTGTGTGTGTGTGTGTGTGTGTATATATATGTATGTATGTATGCATGTATGTATGTGTGTATATATTTGTATATCTGTGCTTGTCCTCCCCCAACATCGCTTGACAACCGATGCTGGTGTGTTTATGTCCCCGTCACTTAACGGTTCGGCAAGAGAGCCGATAGAATAAGTACTAGGCTTACAAAGAATAAGTCCTGCGGTTCAATTTGCTCGACTAAAAGCGGTGCTCCAGCATGGCCGCAGTCAAATGACTGAAACAAATAAAAGAATATACAAGCAGAAAAAAAACCAGAGAAAGGAGGGAAGTAGAGAGATTACAATTTATTAATTGAACACGCTTGACATGAACACCTTCACTCTACTTTATACGCATGAAACAAAAAAATACTCGCACACATATAAACAAAGGGAGAGAGGGGGAAACAGGGAGGAAGAGCGGGAACGAAAGAAACATTAACACATCTGATTCTAAATAAATCTGTCTTGGTGCAGCGATGCCAAATAAGCGGCACCAAAACGGCTGTGGGAAAACATCTCCAAACCCTACATGACAATTATGAAACGATGGAGTTATACCGGCTAATGAATGGCAAATGTGTGCTTTTTACAAAAGGAAATTATCGATTTAAACTTTTAACGAAAGTAATTATCGATTTATAGGCAATAGATCGAACAAGTGGAAAGTTACCAGTTAAGAATAGATTACAAAAGTACACTTGCATTGTCCGTTTTATTTGGATAACTTGTTAAATGTAAAAATGACTGCGAATGAGAGGTGTTAACTAACTTGAAAGAGTTAAGTTAAACGACTTGACTGGAAATAAAATACAGCCCAAACACAGCTTCTTGGGTATTTAGTACTACTGAAGAGTGCGGTTAAATTAGGAAATAGCAAACAAAACAATTTCTTATTTAGGCGCAGGTGTGGTTGTGTGGTAAGAAGCTTGCTTCTCAACCACATGGTTCCAGGTTCAGTCTCTCTGTGTGGAACCTTGGGCAAGTATCTTCTAGTATAGCCTCGGGCTGACTAAAGCCTTATGAGTGGATTTGGTAGACAGAAACTAAAAGAAGCCCACGTGTATATCCGTGTCTTTGTGTCTGTGTTTGTCCCCTACCACTGCTTGACAACTGGTGCTGGTGTGTTTACGTTCTCGTAAATTAGCGGTTCGACAAGAAAGACCGACAGAGTAAGTACCAGGCTTTAAAAAAATGAATACTAGGATCGATTAGTTCGACTAAACTTCTTCAAGGCGGTCGTTGCTGTTGTTATTGCTGTTGTTATTGCTCCAACAGTGGCGAGTTGACAGAATCGTTACTAAAGCCACACAAAATGATTGGTGGCATTTACGCCGGCTTTACGTTCTAAGTTCAAATTTCTGCTGGGTCAACTTTACCTTCCATCCTTTCGGGGTTGATAAAATAAATCGGAGTCGTTGCAATCGACTAACACCTTCTGCCTAAAAATTGCTGGTCTTGTGCCAAAATTTGAAACCAGAATTGTTTAATCTCAAGTCGGCACTGACCAAGCAGATCTACGACCCAAAATATTCAACCCATGACCAACCCTCTTTTTCTTTCTTTTTTTTTTTTGTTTGTTTGTTTGTTTGTTTTTGATAGTGTATCACGAATTACATTACTTAACAGTTTTGATACCAACCCGGCTGAAACCAGCTCTTGCTCTAAGTACAAATGTCTTGTTTCCAAAAGTTCTGAATTAAAATCTTCCACCGAACCTTAGTCACAATTTATGTTCCTAACACTAGCTTAATGATAACTAAGTTATTTTACTAAATTCTTTGTTATATTTAAAATTAACTGAAGGAAACACAGAGCATCTCAGCAGAAGAATGGTGACAAAAGGGTTAACAAATGATTAACTTAACCTTTTTGATACCAACCTGACTGAAACCACTTCAGGCTCTGAGTACAAATGTCTTGTTTCCATAAGTTTTGAATTAAAATCTTCCACCAAACCTTAGTCACAATTTATATTCTTAACATTAGCTTAATGATAACTAAGTTATTTTACTAAATTCTTTGTTATATTTAAAATTGATTGAAATAAACACGGAGCATCTCAAAATAAATACAGTTACGAAAGGGTTAATATATTCTCTTTTAAAAGAGTGAAAGAGTAGTTTGAGAGTGAATCGGTTACTATTTCTAACTGGTCGGGAGACCGCATAATGTGACGGTATAATTGTAAATGGTTGATTGTTGAAGATTAAGATACGGCACAGTGAAGATGTTGCATGTTAGAGAGGAGGCTGAGTGTCGCAGAGTTACAAAAATAAGTTGAAAGATATGTGATATATTAGGGATTTTATCGGATCATTACGAAGTTTCACGACTGCGACAAGATGGAGTCAGTTTTGACGGAGAATATTTTGTCATAGAAGTCTGTTACTATATAGTGTGGGAGGAGAATGGTAAATCATACAAAGCTCACACGAAGTAAGTCGCCAGTGTGTGTGTGTGTGTGTGTGTGTGTGTGTGTGTGTGTGTGTGTGTGTGTGTGTGTGTGTG
>NC_068987.1:89087736-89089904 GCF_001194135.2 Octopus bimaculoides
TGTTTTTGTACAAATGTCTCATTATATAAATAATCCTTTCGGATCTTTTCAATCTGACGGGCAGATTTTTTTAATTAATTTCTCTTTAACTAAACACTTTCAAACTTCGGATACTGGTAGAATGTGTCACATAGAACAGGGTTTACTCTTAGCGTTGTTGACAAAATTTTGTATTTTAGAAGTTATTTCAGGTTAAAGTTGTCTTTATTTGGATAATTTTAACCAATCAACGACGTGACCGGTACTTAATTTATCGTTCCCGAAAAGATGAAAGGCAAAGTCGACCTCGGTGGAATTTGAACTCAGAACGTAGCGGCAGACGAAATACCGCTAAGCATTTCGTCTGGCGTGCTAACGTTTCTGCCAGCTCACCGCCTTTCTTATTTTATAAATAATGGCTTCAAACTTTGCCACAAGGTCAGCGCGTTCGGGGGAAAGGATAAGTCGATAACATCGACCTCGGTACTCAATTAGAACTTATTTTATCGACTCCGAAAGGATGAAAGGGAAAGTCGACCTCGATGGAATTTGAACTCAAAACGCGAAGACGGACTAAATGCCGCTAAGCATTTTGTCCGGTATGCTAACGATTCCGGCAGCTCGCCGCCTTGTCTCAGTATATAAATAACTGTGCTAAAGTCGAATGAGGGCATTAACATTGGAAGCAAATGGGTTTATCTAAGCTGAATTCTTGTCTTAGAATTGGTGGCGAATTTGACAGGTTGAAGTAATAAATTTTCAGTGCAAATTCCGAGAACAATGGACGGAAACACGAAGACTGGGGTTTCGATCCTTCGTTGCGATTTCAGTGTGTATCTACTACATAAGTTCATACTTCATTGGACTCTCGATTGACGAAGATGTCTCACGTTATGTTAGCGAGATTTACTTCACGATTGTTTGCTTCGAAATGAATATTGTGCTGACCCCTGCCCCAGAGCTGCCACAGCTGGCCTCTTGGTTTAATACTCAAACTCAAAAGTTGGACGGAACTATAAGGCTTTAGATGGCGGAATCGGTTCGGTAGAGCATCGGCCAAATTACATTATAGTGGTATTTATTTACGTTATTTTATGTTCCGGATTTAAATCATGTTGAAATCGACTTGACCTTTCAACATTGTAAGGTCATTAAAATAAGTACGAACCGAGAATTGTGATCGATATTAATCGACTATACCCTTAAAGCCGGTGCCCCAGCATGGCCAATATCCAATTATGAAAATCAATAAAAAAACCAAAAAGGTATACACATATAAAATATATCGTCATCATCAGCAACATCATCATCATCATCATCATCATCATCATCATCATCATCATCATCATCATCATCATCATCATCATCATCATCTGTTCCCAGAAGACTCGTGTCAGTAGTGTTCTCAGGTATCTCTCATCCATAGGATCTTGTCAAAAGCAACCGTCATTGCATTTATTAGCTAGATTCCTAAGCATGACCAACGGAGTTTTAAGGACATTACCTAACCATCTGGTTCTTAGTCCACTCCTAAGTCTCCTACCAGATGGTTTAAACTTTCTTGGCTTTCTTGCGGTATTCGAACTACAAGCCTGTAGCACCGGAGTTGTCACCTCTCAATGCCGAGAAGTAGCGACTCGATTTGGGAAACACCCTGCTGAGTTACGCGTCCGGTTGAGTAACGTTAGTCCTGAGAGCCTTATGGAGAATCCCATTCCAGCCGCTTGTAGTTGAACACAAAATATTTTGAATTGTGTCTAAATAACAATAAAATACAGTAGGATGTAGTTTGAGGGAAATTTGGGCGATCTTTCGGTACGAGTTCCTAATTATCGGCCTTTTCCGTAAAAAGTGTTGGAGAGAAACAGGGAAACGACGTCATAACAGCGAAAGACATACAGAGAGTGCGATTTATTTTGAAGGGCTTAAAGTTAGGGTTAGGGTTAAGTTTACGGTTAGGTTTGGGTTTTAGGGTTTGCGTTAGGGAATTCCGTCCCTAACCGTAACCCTTACCCTAATCCTAAACACTAACCCTAACCCTAAAACCCTAACCCTAAGACCCTAACCCTAGAACCCTAACCCTGACACTAAAACTATAACCCTAACACCGTAGTGAAGATCGTGCGGGTGTTATGGAAAAGGCCGATCTTTGGTAAAGATCGCCGAAGACACTTTTGGATCTTTGGGGT
>NC_068987.1:89090705-89093650 GCF_001194135.2 Octopus bimaculoides
TTTTTTTTTTTTTTTTTTTTTTCTTGTATAAATGTAAGAGAGATCGTAGAGGAGTTCAGGGAGTTGATTTTTCGCGAGGAATGAAATATTTTAATGTTTCGAACATATAAAATAATGTTGCATTGAGGGTGAGAATCGAAACCTCACCTATTTAGTTATCAGTTAAAACCACTTCCGGTCGGGCGATGCACCCTGATTATCGATCAATCAGCTTGCAAAAGTATCGCTCCATATCATAAAACTTAATCGAATGTTCTATGATCTTTTCCCTTGCTTTCGTAGTATTAAGGCGAAAGCCCGTCAAGAACAACTGCAGAGGCTGAGAGAGCTACCTGAGAACACACCTCTTACCAACAGCAAGCCAGAGTGTAGCTCTGTATAAAAGAACACCGTCGAATTTTCCTTTATTGAAGTGAAAATAATCCCTCTTCATAATTTGGGACCACTTCTCGAACCTTACTAATCATTGCTACGGACATTAGTTACACTGTCAGCTCGATTCTAATCTCCTACATCTCCACCAGTAATCATTAGAAATTCATTTATATACAATAAATCTTGCAATAATATATTTTATTGTGTTCGCGTCTGTTCAGTATGGAACACCTCACAGCACAGCAGTGAACCCGCGACAATGAGTTTTTAGAGAAAGCGGGGAGACAGCGAAAAAGAGAGAGAGGGTGAGAGATGGGAGAGGGAGGGTGAGAGATGGGAGAGGGAGGGTGAGTGGGAGGAAAATAGAGAGACCATAGAAGAGCTATTGCTTATATTACAAACGCTGTGAATGATAAATAAAGTAAAGGAGTAATGTGGAGGGGTTGCTGTCAGAGAAGGGAAAACTAGTGAGGGATAGTATGAATAACGAGGAAGGAGAAGGGTATAAAATATGAGAGAGGGACGGCCAAAATGTGTAGGAAGAGTCAGGTCAGTTGAAATAGGAGGAGGAGAGTAAAGGTGAGGTAGGAGATAAATGAGAATGCAAAGCAATAAGGAGAATGTGAAAAAGAACATACACAATAAAATATAAACGCATATAAAACAAGGTGAGAAAGACAGGAAGGGAAGGAGAAGAGGGCGAAAGGTAGGGGCAGCAAGCAAATATTGAAGGGGTTGTCCGTAAACAGTTTTCCCATGGTAATTAGGGTTGTGCGTGAAGTGAAATGGTTCCAGTTAAAAATCGAAGCTGATCTGATCATTTGATCCTTCAAGAAGGCCCTATGTATCTGGATTAAAATTTGGATTTGGGAAATATCTAAATCCAAATCTTTCAAAAAATATTGCAACTGTGGAGCTGTTTTTATTGCACGTGTGTGAGGCCAATACACATATGCACATAAACTTTTGATGTGTATATGCACTCGCCTGCCAGCGACTTCTCCCAACAAATAAAATACATCCCTAATACTAGGCTCAAGCAACATATATCTCAAATCATATCACAACGACATGCCAACCATCAGAATCACAACAGACCACACATACACTATACTAGAACCCCGAGAGAACCCAGTACTTAGACTATTTTTCTATGTGGGCAATAAAGAAATAAGAAACGTTAGAACTCCGGGCGAAATGCATAGCGATATCTCGTCTGCCGTTACGTTCTGAGTTCAAATTCCACCGAGATCAACTTTGTCTTTCATCGTTTCGGGGTCGATAAATTAAGTACCAGTTACTCACTGGGGTCGATATAATCGACTTAATCCCATTGTTTGTCCCCCTCTATGTTTAGCCTCTCTTGTGGGCAATAAAGAAATAAGAAGCGTTAGCACGCCGGGAGAAATGCTAAGCGGTATTTCGTCTGCTTTTACCTTCTGAGTTGAAATTTCGCCGAGGTCGACTTTGCCTTTTATCCTTTCGGGATCGATAAATTAAGTACCAGTTGCGTACTGAGTCGATCTAATCGACTGGCCCCCTCCCCAAAAATTTCGGACTTTGTGCCTCGAGCAAAAAGTATATTATTACAATATCATCTGATCTGAACTATTGACTTTGATTTTTAAAAACATCTTTTATCTCATTATTCTATTTATCTATCTATTTATTTATTTATTTATTGCCTTATTTAATTATATTTTAGACTTTTGTATTTTTGCCGAGGTTCAATTAGTTCATTTGCCGTTTTGTGAAGTTCAAATACGTAAACTTGCCAATCTTAGGATGCCAAAATACTGTTTTAAGCGCGTTTGTTTGTCTTAACTTTTGTTTATTTATTTATTTTACTTGTTTCAGTCATGTGACTGCGATCCTTGAAGGGTTTAGCCAAACAAATCGACCCCCTGTACTTATTTTTAAGTGTAGCATTTATTCTATCATTCTCTTTTGCCAAACTGGTGAGTTACGAGGATGTAAACAAACCAATACCAGTTGTCAAACACACAAAGGCACGCACGTATGCATACAACATACATACATACGTACATACATACCTATAACTATATCTATATATATCAATCAATTAATCTATACACACAAACACACATTCTTGTAGTTGTTTCAGTCATTTGACTGCGGCCATGCTGGAGCACCGCTTTTAGTCGAACAAATCAGCCCCTGGATTTATTCTTTGTAAGCCTGGTACTTATTCTATCGATCTCCTTTACCGAACCGCTAAGTTACGTGGACGTATACACACCAGCATCGGTTGTCAAGTGATGGTAGGAGGACAAACAAAGACACACAAACGTATATATATATATAATATATACGACGGGCTTCTTTCAGATTCCCTCTACCAAATCCACTCACAAGGCTTTGGTCGGCCCGAGGCTATAGTAGAAGACACTTGTCCAAGGTGCCACGCAGTGGGATTAAACCTGGAACCATGTAACTGGTAAGCTAGCTACTTACCACACAGCCACTCCTGCGTTTATATATATATAAATATATATATATATATATATATATGTGTGTGTGTGTGTGTGTGTGTGTGTGTGTGTGTGTGT
>NC_068987.1:89093769-89096050 GCF_001194135.2 Octopus bimaculoides
CACACAGTTTCCGTCTACCAAATTCGCTCACAAATCATTGGTCGACTCGGCACTATGGTAGAAGGCACTCGACCAAGATGCCGCGCAGTGGGGCGGAACCCGAAACCACGTGGTTGCAAAGCGAGTTTCTTAACCACACAGCCATGCTTACAGCCATAATTAAAAGACTAATCATCGCGGCCACACTCAAATGAAATTAAAAAATCGTGTATGTTTTCGTAGTTGTGTTCATAATCGATCGCATTTTTAAACAAAATTTTAGGGACTAAATCTCAGTCAGCTCCTATACTCAGTTTATCAAAG
Source organism: Octopus bimaculoides (assembly GCF_001194135.2). Lineage (NCBI taxonomy): Eukaryota > Metazoa > Mollusca > Cephalopoda > Octopoda > Octopodidae > Octopus > Octopus bimaculoides. The sequence goes on from NC_068987.1 coordinate 89,094,073, forward strand.
TTGGCTGCAAAAACTGAAATATCGTCGACAGATGCACAAAGGGTGACTGAAACTACTAAACAAGTTTTGAAAGATATAAGGAATAACGATTTATTGGCAATTTTCTGTGATGATATTGTACCGCTGGCATGAACTCACTATTTCGCACCAGTATCTGTTTTCCTACCAAAGTGAAAGGACCCTAAGTAAAAACTGGAATGGGTAATGAGGAAGATGTATTAGAAGAGACCATTACAGATACTTTGCCTTTTTTAGCTTTAGATAAATTAATCCTTTCTGAAGATCAAGACTTTGATTCAGGGGAGTTACAAGATATATAAGAAATATTTAATGCTGGATACATTGCTTCTGAGGGCAATTAGCAAATTTTATTAAGAAGAGATACGAAGATAAGTCGATGACACTAATTCTTTGATAGTTCATCTTTCGGCGATTGAAGTTTCTAACGACAGAGATTTCTGATATTTAACTGACATCACTGACCATCTGAAGGAAAAAGTAATCGATATCAAATATCTAGTATCAGAGATTTGTACAATATGCCAACATTTACTGGTAAATACTGTGCAATCTGCTCCGGCTGAACGAACATTTATTCAAGCCAATTGATTAAAGATAAAGTTTTGCCTTCGGTCCAGAATGACGCAATAGCGATTCAGTTCTCTAACCAGACTTTCGTATCATAGAAAATAAAAACAGACAAATAACTCTAATTACAGTGGCATCGAAATTTACTTCATGAAATGAGAATCAACCAAAGAATTTTGGCAGATTCTGACTAGCAGGGTGGAAAATTGAGGTAAAACACAAAGTTTTATAATTACGACTGTTTTTTCACTGGCAACCTATAATTGAGGTTTTACACCACATAATTACAAATTTCAATCAATGCCTTCCAACTCTTCCAGTCATGAAGTAACACGTGTTACAATAATAGAAAAATCATTCATTTTGTTTTCCGTATCCGTCATTACGGTCGATAACATCTTTTAGCATTAATTTACCCTTTAAACACAATTTTAACGTATAGACGTTAACAAATTGTCTTATAGCATGTTAACATTTATTTTTATATAATTCCACTACCAAAAAATATTGTATTTCATGGCATCTAAAACATATTTTCTCTCACCAAGTCATCTCCAACAACGGTGGTAGCGTTGCTAAATACGCATTTTTGCCTCTGGGCTTCGTCAGTAGCAAGTACTTACTGGCCACCTCAAGACAAAATCCGTCGATTTTCGTCGGCTACCGATATATTTTTGTGTGCTTTGTAACTCTGTATGTCTATAATAAATACTATCTCAAGATGAATACCGCAGATAATTATGTTTTCCGTGATGTATCAGATTAAGTATGATACACAGATTGCTATTTTAAACTAATACTGCTTCTGTTGCGCATAACGAGTTCTTATCCAGCCTGTCGGCTAATTGTAACACCAGTAGCTTTTCAATCACTGTTTTACTATATCGCTAACAACGAAATTTGGCCTAGCATGCAGTCGCTAGTGGATGCTTGCTACTGATGAAACTCAAAGAAGCAGAGATACGCATCTAACAACGATGCCACAGCTACTGGATGATTTTCGTTCGCTCTTGATATATTGCTATGCTTTCAACACTCTATGCCTACTCTTACGTTTGACTCCATTTCTTAATTTATATATATATATATATATATATAAAAGAATAAGGATTTGAAATCCGAGCAGGTACCTTATTAGCTCTCTGATATAAACCGCGTTGAATGATAGGGTGCATACAAAATTGTCTAAGATAAACAGTTAAACAGTTCTTCGTTCCAGAGTTTGAAATATATAATCAAGACATCATAAAAAAGAATGAAGAATTATACAACTTCAAAAATTGGCACCTATGGCAAGTGTCAGCCTTGTGGGTGGTTTGGTAGACAGAAACTAAAAGAAGTCCGTCGTATATATATGTATATATATATATATATATATATATATGTATAT
>NC_068987.1:89096267-89098586 GCF_001194135.2 Octopus bimaculoides
ATATAATTGTTAAAGAGGACAACAAACGTTAAGGCAAGGCAAACATCTCAAGTCATATACATGATTATTATTATTATTGGAAAAAATTCAGTCTTACAGCTGTTTCTGGGTCATCCCATACTTTGGGATATCCCAGAAACAGCTGTAAGACTTTGAATTGTTTCCAATAATAATAATGTATATGACTTGAGATGTTTGCCTTGCCTTAACGTTTGTTGTCCTCTTTAACAATTATATATCCGCTGCATCGGAAATCTGCAATGGCTTCTTAACTACCGTCTCGGCTATAACCTTGAAGCCCTAGTAATCTGTTACAGCACTTACCTAGTGTACCTAATCGTTTAGATCACTTGTGAAGTAAACCTCCATATTTTGTGTATATATACAAATATATATGTGTATGTGTGTGTGTGTGTATTTGGGTGTCTGTGTTTGTTCCCCCACCATCGCTTGACACCGATGTTGGTGTGTTTACGTCCCCATAAATTAGCGGTTCGGCAAAAGACACCGATAGAATAAGTACTATGCTTACAAAGAATAAGTTCTGGGGTCGATTGTTTTCGTCTAAAGGTGGTGATCCAGCATGGCCGCAGTCAAATGACTGAAATAAGTAAAAGAATAAAAGAATATGTTATTTTCATTAAATTCCAGCCCTGGAATACACACACACACACACACACACACACACACGACGACACCAGTTTTTTTCTATTTGTTGATTGTCACACTGTAGATATACCGTTCATGCGCAGACATCTTTCTCGAGTCTAGAAGCTCGTTAAGTCGGAACTTGTCTCGATGTATGTGGCTTTTAAGCGACTGGGAGTACAAAACAATCTCCTCAATTTGACGCCATCCAAAATTGGTTTTTAACATAGGCACAAGGCTTCCAGTTTCATGGATGAATTTAATTGATTGAAACGGCTGAGTAACCATCTGATACCCTATTTGATGCGTAAAAGAATTACGGGTATATGAAACGTACTCCAATTTCAGTGGCATACCATATGTAGAAGAAAATTAAATTACGAATTAAAAACAGCTTTGGTTATGTAAACATTACTACGGTCGCACATACATACACGTACATGTTTCGTTTATATGTCATATTTGCTGCGGGATAGCCCCCGGGGAAAGTTCCCCAACCAACGCCGAATGTTAAAGAACCCCTGAATGTCACAGACTAGGTGAGATAACTCGCCCCGGAATCAGCAAATGGATTTCTCTATATTTACATATCAGTCACAGACCAGCGATTCACTTCGTTTGGAGATGATCCGAGAACATGGTATTGATGGGCCATAATAATGGCGAAATATCGATATCTATCATTCTCAGTGATTCCGAAGCGAGTTGTCTCACCTGGTATGACATTCAGAGGTTCTTTAACATTCGTTGTCATTTGGGAAGCTTTCCTGGGCGCTATTCCGCAGCAAATGAGGCATATAAACAAAACGTATACTATGAATGTGTGACCAATAATGTTTACATTTTTCGGTAAGAAAGTGCGTCTTTTATGCCACCAAATACAGGGCATATTTTATCGAACTAAAAAAGAAAAATCGATTTTCATGGTATTTGAACTCAGAACATAAAGGGCAGAAATGGAATATCGCGAGACAAGAGCTGTTCGATGATCTAGTTCAATCATGAGTCAAGTGCAACCCACAGGACTTGCTGAATGGCCTGCCTATAAAAACGAAAAATCACTGTTGATGATCCATGTCTCATCCGGCCCGCTTCTCGTAAAAGATTGCCCATGCTTGATCTGGATGTTGCCAAAACACAATCCTTCATCATTTATTGCATGATATAGGTTTCAAATTTAGCACAAGGCCAGCAGTTTCGAGGAAAGGGATAATTTGGTTTCAAATTTTGGCGCAAGGCCTGCAAGTTTGGGACAGAGGGAAAGTCGATTAGATCGACCCCCCAGTGCTCAACTGGTACTTATTTTATCGACCCCGAAAGGTTGATAGGAAAAGTCAACCTCGGCGGCATTTGAAATCAGAACATAAAGACGGACGAAATGCCGGTAAGCATTTTGTCCGATGTTCTAACGATTCTGCTAATTCGCCACCTTGCATCGACTTAACATTATGCTATAAATAAAGGCGGCGAACCGGCAGAATCGTTAACACGCCGGGCAAAATGCTTTGTAAGCCTAGTACTTATTCTATAGGTCTCTTTTGCCGAACCGCTAAGTTACGGGGGCATAAACACACCAGCATCGGTCGTCAAGCAATGTTGGAGGGACAAACACAGACACACAAACATATACACATACATACATACATATATATATATATATATATATATATA
>NC_068987.1:89099625-89104937 GCF_001194135.2 Octopus bimaculoides
ATTTATAACAAACTATTGGCTCACCAGATGGTAGAAATATACTCTATCACGTGACCTTATTAGGGGCTGTGATTGGTCAGTTTGCGTTCTGGCGGGAACGGTTCGAAGAAGTTACCGATTCGAATAATGATCAGTCACGTGATGACAAGGTTAATGTTTTCCCCTACGTTCGCGTTTATTTATATTTAAATGAGAAGAATGTATGTAATGGCGATAGTAGTTTTGTATCTAGTGACGATAGGTAGTTTCACTACATATATATATACGACGGGCTTCTTTCAGTTTCCGTCTACCAAATCCATTCACAAAGCTTTGGTCGGCCCGGGGCTATAGTAGAAGACACTTGCCCAAGGTGCCACGCAGTGGGACTGAACCCAGAAATGGAAGCTGCTTTAACCCATTAACTGCCAAATTCTTTTATTCATATTCTTCGTCTTTGCCAGGTGTCTTAGGAGTTAAAATAATAGATACTATTTAACTTTTCTTCGTATGTGAATTATTTCGGAAATTATAAATTTTTCGAAAAGTCCCAAATGGGGATCGCTGAAAAAACGCATATTTGTCCTTTTGTATTCAATTACAATAATAAACATTTTAGTTTTTTTTTTTTTTTTTTTTTTTTGAAACTATAGAATCAAATGCGAATGTGTATGAAATATCAATGAATAATATAGATGGGAAATGCAAAAAAAAAGAGGTAAAAAACGTTTTCAAAACAGTTAATATTTTTGTAGTTCAAAAATTGCAATTTATGAAATAAAATGTCCCTTAGAATTAGCCAGCGCTAATAATGACAAACTTTTACTACTGAATATTGTTAAACACACCTCTGCAAATGCAATGTGCATAAGCAATTCATTTTAAATACAACGAACAACCGACATTGAGACTGTTTTTAGCAGATCCCCAAATGGGGCTTATGGCAGGTAATGGGTTAATCAGTTGTGTGTCGACTTACCGAGCTAAAAACATTTTGCTGTTCATATTGCGTACAGATGTTGTGCAACATCTCTGAGTCAAGTTTATTTAATTCATAACTGGCGAACAAGTAAACAAAAATAGATAAATGGCTGTGTGGTAAGAAGCTTGCTTCTCAACCACATGGTCCCAGGTCAGTCCCACAGCGTGGAACCTTGGGCAAGTGTCTTCTACTACAACCTCGAGCCGACCAATGCCTTGTGAGTGGATTTGGTAGAGGGAAACTGAAAGAAGCCCGTCGCATATATGTATATATCTATGTGTGTGTGTCTGTTTGTTCCCCACCACCACTCGACAAATGGTGTTGGTGTGTTTACGCCCTCATAATCTTGCGGTTCGGCAAAACAGACCGATAGAATAAGTACCAGGCTTTAAGAAATAAGTCCTGGGGTAGATTTGTTCGACTAAAGCCCTTCAAGGCAGTATCCCAGCATGGCCGCAGTTAAAAATGACTGAAGCAAGTCAAACAGAAAAGATAAAATAAATAAATAACGTTCCAATGAGCCTCTATATCAGCGGTTGTCAACAGCGGCTCCCAGGGCCGCACGCGGTCCTCAAGCACCGTTTCGGCGACCCTGACGGTCTTCTCTCTATAAATATTTTTCTTTCATTGACTTGTCTTCTACTTTTTGTGGGGTGGCTCCCTAAAAAAGCTCCAGATTTTAGATTTGACCCGGATATTAAAAAGGTTCAGAACCGTCGCTGGACCTGCTGGAAATAACAGCTAAATGTCTCTCTCATATTGCACCATGCCATTCCTTTTTAATTTCGGTAAAATGCATGCAATTTGAGGGGAGGGGGCAAGTCGATTATATTGATCCTTAGTACTTGACTGGTACAGATGAATTCACGGACGTTCATACATATACACCTACCGCGTGGTTTCTTAAAAAAAGATCCGTTTGCAATCTCATAGTTCTAGGTTCGATCCCATAGCACAGCAACTGGGGTAGGCAAGCATTTTGTTATTATAGACTGAGTTGACTAATATTTTGTAAGCGGAGTTTGAAAGACTGAAAGTGTGTGTATGGTGTGTTGAAGCATTCATTCATTCACTTTACTCAAGACCTTCAAGGTCCTATTGCATTCTCTCTTTTGCCAGCTGGTGTGCTGCCATTTAGAGCGATGATAAGCTGAATTAATTTGGCACTTGTTTTGAGAACTTTCCAAAATCACCACTGATTTTTGCCGGCTCCCGAAAACAGATTTTCTCCTGTGAAAGAAAGCACATATTTAAATAGACAGACACTTTATTTTCTCATTTTGAGAGGATTAAAGAAAGGTTGACTTCGGCGGGATTTGAACCCAGAACGTAAAAAAGCTGGAACTAACGACACAAGGTATTTTATGTAGCACACTAACATTTCTATCAATTCATCTTTGTACGTAAGCACGTACGTACGTACGTTTGTATGTACGCGCGCGCGCGTGTGCTTATATACGCACACACTTTCCAACATACCTATAAACATACGTGCATACCTAAATACATTTGCATGCTTGGGCGTGGCCAGGATTTCAACGAAGGGGTCTCATTAAAATGGATCCACCATTAGCCATCTGATTTTCGTTTGTATGTAGATTAATGTGTGCGTGTGTATGTCTGTAAGTATGTGTGTATGTATAAATTTGTGTGGGTGTATATATGTCTATAATTGTGAGTGTTTAATCATACGTCGCTCGTTGGCGTATTCGTCCGAACTTGTCGACCCCACTCAGGTTACGGGTGTGTGTGTAAATATGTTATTGCTGTTGTTTATATCGTACGTTATTTCTTTATATTTCGTAAATGTAGTAATCCAGCAAATAAAGACGAGAATATACGTCACCAGAGTGAAATAAGTAGTGATATGATCCACTAAATACCAATGACGACTGTGTCCCAGTATGGCCGCAGTCCAATGACACGCAAACCGGCAAAGGAATACATTATCCACCGATAGTATCCTACACTAAACACACGGATGAGTCTCTCCTCGATTAATCAAGTATTTAACGGCTGTATTCCCTGACACCAACTGAACACACACAAAGCAGATACCTCGCAGCAAAACAATTAATTGTTTGATATGAGTAAAAGCATGAAGGAAATACTAAACACGCTCTCACGGATACAGAGAAAATATTACGAAAGACTGTCAGAAAGAATGAACGAAAGAAAGAAAGGAGAAAAAGGTTTGGTTAAACAAAAAGCTGTCACTTATTTCACGCACATGTACGCAGGAAGGCAACTGCACCATCATAAATACAGATGCACTTCTAGATATGAAAATAATAATAAAGATAAATGTAATTTTCAGTATGCAATGTGGTAGAGTAATTAAAATGATCATCAGTAAAAACAAAAAAAAAAAACAAAGAAAAATCACCCACTCAGGTTTAAAAACAAGATTGAAACACTTTTGAGAGTGATATATTAACAATATGAGATAAAGTGAGTGAGTGAGAGAGAGAAAAAGATCGAGAGAGGAAGGGGTGAGAGTGGACAGTAGTGTTGGAAGAGAACATAAATATATTAGTTCAAAGAGAGTAAGTGAAAGGATGAAAGTGAAGAGGAAAGTATATGAATGTGGGTGTGTGATTACTAATTAGAGGGAAAGTAAATGAGTGGCAGTTGGAAATGAATATGACAATTAGATAGGCAGAAAGTATGAGAGTAAGCTTGATAGAGAGACAGTTGGACGTGAGTGAGGATTTAAATGACAGAGGTAGATACTGTATGAGGGAGTGACGGAGTGTTTACTTCCTTAAGTGACAGAGTGTAAGTGAGAGAGTGAGTAAGAGCTTCAGTGATAGAGAGGGTGATAGTGAGTGAATGAAAGATTGCTAAACAGAAATTGGGGGTGAGGGAGAATGTACGTATGAGTGAGTGAAAGGTAGCTAGAGAGTAAGAGGAGGAAGAGTGTATGTATATGAGTGAGTGAGCAAGTGAGTGAAAGGTAACTAGATACAGAGAGAGGGGGAGTGCGTGTGTACGAGTGAGTGAGTTGGCAGACGACAATTTGGGAAAGCCAAGCTAACCAAAAGCATAAAATCGAATTGAAAAGAAAATAATTTCACTAAATGAAGAATATATTTCATCAAAGATGGTATTTTTCTTTATCTGAGGTAATTATCTACTACTACTTCTATTAAAAAAAGAAATTTAACGATGGTAAACAGCTTCCAAAAGACGAAAGACATAACGTGATTTATTTTTAAGAAACAGTAGCAGGAAATATTGTGTCGTGTTCGAAGGTAGCCAAGTGGCTGCTAAAATGAACAAAAAACATTACAAAACCTTCCCACTTTTTATTTATATACTCATTATTATTATTATTTATTATTACTGCTGTAATATTTATTCTGTAGCTGTAGATATATATCAATACCTGCATCAGCTCAATGCAACAACAACTTCTACCAACTTGTACCATTACCTTTATTGATTCTGATAATTATTGTTGTGAATCTGTGTGTGTTTGTGTGTGATACAGAAGCCGGTTATTATAATCTCAGATACCTTTATTGTTTTTGATATATAATTATTGTTGTGTGTGTGTGAGAGAGAGTATATGTGTGTTTGTCTGTGCTTTTGTGTATTATGTTTGCGTGTGTGTGATAACATTATCTCGGATAATATTATCAACCAGTTATTATTATCTTAATTAGTATCAAATTATTCGCTTAATGTTATCGCCAGCCCCTTATTTATGGGCTGGTAATAACAGTAACACAGAGGAACCTGAATATAATTTCGGATAATGTTATCCACCGGATATTGTTATCGAAATTAGCGGGGTCAGAAACTATTCACTTAATGTTATCGGCAGCTGGTTATTGCTATCGAAAAGTCTTCATTTCAAAGTGATCACAGTTCGAAGCTCACGCAGTATGTATGTACATATAAATATATGTATGTATGTATATGCGTATATTATGCTACACACAATGGTTATGGTATGTATACACTTCCCTCGTTGGTTCACTCGAACGCAAAATATACACACATATAAATATATACATCTACCTATTTGTCACCTGTGTGTGTGTGTGTGTGTGTGTAGGTGATCGTCAGCATGTCCTTAGCTATAAGGAAACACTGATAGCCATATATATACGTGACTTGATCAACGATGAAAGGATACAAAGACATTTTATGACTGACACCCAGCCAGGTGTTTAGAATTGGATTCAGCATTCATTCACACACACACACACACACACACACACACATGCACGCACGCATGCGTACCTACACGTACATACACACACACATACATACATACGTACATACATACGCACACATGTATATACATTATATTAAATATATATATATATATATATATATATAT
>NC_068987.1:89105779-89112685 GCF_001194135.2 Octopus bimaculoides
TATATATATATCTGTCTCCTTGCCTACCTCCCTGTCTATCTATCTATCTATCTATCTATCTATCTATCTGTCTGTCTCTGTCTGACTGTTTATCTATCTATTTGTCTGTCTGTATCTGTGTGTGTGTGTGTGTGTGTGTACGTATTATATGTTTTCATTCATTGTTTCATTGTCATTGATACTCAATCCGATATTTATATAAAAGTGCTGGAATCACTTTACTTTATTTAACGCGTTTTGGGGATGGAAAAGCATGAACATCACAAGTTCTCTGTTTGCTCTCCTATAAATTATTAAATCTTATGTTCCATACTCATGCCAAAACGAAAATCAATACGATGTGTGTATGTGTGTATATGAATTATGTAAGTGCATGTGTCTATCTGAGTATATCGGTGCATGTATATGCATGTATATCTCAGCAAATGTGTGTGTGTCTTAGTCAATGTGTAAGGAAGTATGCGTGTGTGTTTATTAACGGATCTGTACTTGTATATTATAGTGAATGAACGGGGTAGTGTGTGTGTTTGTGTGTGTATATCTTTGTGTTATGTGTGTGAGTGTTTGTCTATTCGTATGTTTCTGGATACACGAGAAAAAATATTTAGTGTGTTCGTAATAAATATGTATTTAATTGTGTCTCAGTGCTCGTTGACCACAGAATGCTGCATTCTATCACCACACACACACACACACACACGCACACAATAACACACACACACACATTCCGGTTACTTTCAACCACATTCTTTTCTCAATCGACATAGAATTTACGCTTTTTTTTTCCAATCGGAGAAGTGTTTTCCATAAACTTTAAATTCATTACAATATAACTAATATTAGAATTATTTTAATGAATTATCGCATAAAAATTTGATGTATGAAGTGGATTTTTTTTTTTAATAATTTAGAAGTTGGATGTAGATATTTGAGGTTATTTAGGTTGTGAAAATGGATTTGTTAGATCTTGGACAGTTATGGCATTAGAAGATTAAGCAAATAAAATAACTTTGGTCAATATGTAGATTTCCACTTAGTATTTGATAAGGTTTATTTATCGATAAAAGAATTGAAAATACGTGCGCGCGGGCGCGTATACGTGTGTGAGTGTGTGCGCACGTGTTTACATTTGTGTGTATGTGTGTGTTTGTGTATGCGTGTGCGCGTGTGTGTTTAAGGTCTGTTATAGATGACAGGAAAATCATTTTAATTATTTGCACAAGACCTGGAAAATCTGTAAGAGACATAGGTATAAATCGATTTACCTCCATACTCTCACTCAACCTGCTAGAAATAGCAGCTGAATATCCCCTCGCCTCACCATGCTACTGTCTTGAAAAGAGGACAGTTCTGAATACAGAATGGTAGGGAACGGGAAGAATGAAAGAAGGATTAAAACAGAAAAAGGATGCAATGCACATTGTCTGGGAAGCAAATGGTCATAGACTTGCTCCTCAACCAAGGCGAATCTGGATCTACACAATCTGGATCTTATTCTGTTAAATCTCAACGGAACTACTTTTAGATTTATTTTATCGACATAGCTACACAAGTGTGACCCTTGACTTTGTTTCCTCATAACTTTCTAATAAATGGATATTTTTAAATGGAATTTTCTATAAATACGTTTCAGATGGTATAGATTATGATTATATCGGAATTTACTGTAAAAAATTTTATTGTGTGTGTGTGTATGTGGGGTGGGGTGGGGGTTGGATAATTCACACATCTCGTCTTTGTTTCCTCATACGTTTTGACGATGTAGATTACAATTATGCTGAAAAATACTTTTGAAGGCCATCATTTCATTTCTGGAATTTCTTAAACGAATATTTATTTTTAAAAAACGAAATTTTCCAGTGTTACCGGCATAATTCCCCCCCCCCCCTTCCCCGGTTATCTGAGGTGAATTTACTGATGTGACTGACTGTTTGGTATGCTTATAGACTTGGAAATTTTCATTTTAAAAATTATATCCATTTTTCAGAAAGTTATAAGGTAAGAAAGACGGGAGGGAGGAGCACAGTTGTGTAGTTGTGCTGAGCAAAATAAAAATTCAATACCGGTATTTTCCCCAACACTCACCTGTCTTCGCTGTTTTAATAAAGATTTCTTAAATAGTTGCAAGACGAGAAATGTGTTTGTGAGTGGGTGGTGGTAGTGGGGGAGGGGAGATAAATTGATTAAATCCACTCTAGTACTTGACTTAGTATTTTATTTTATCGACCTTCTCCCCTTGAAGTTGATCTCGACGGGATTCGAACTCAGAACGTAAAGAGCCGGAACAAATACTGCAAGGTATTTCTTCTGATGCCCTATCGATTCTGTCAATCTACCTCCCTTTTTACTATCTGTAGGCAATCTTTCGGTATTAGTACACGACGTCATTCACCCATACAACCTTCACAAGCTAGACTGAAAGAGAGGGTGAGCGACGTCGTCTCTTCAAACCGACAATCTGCAGACCAATATCGAAGGAACGCCTATCTTTGATTCTTACAAATTCTGATAATATCACAACTTGATAAATTCCCTTGTAGTGGTGTTCAATAGTGATGCAGTTGATGTCATCGATTCTACTTCTTAACCGGTAACTTAGTATGTAGATACCGGTAATATTTTAGCTCGGTACATGCAGATTTCGAAAGCGTAAATAACCCAGAATTGTATTTTCACTGTCAGTCTGATATAAATAATATTAATAATAATTTCATTCTTTATATCAAATAATAATACTTTCTAACTTTAGCATAAGGCCAATAATTTTAGGGAACGGTGGCAAGTCGATTACCTTGAATGGTAGTATCGACCCCGAAAAAGATGAATGACAAAGTTGACCTCAGAACGTGTCGGAAGAAATGCCGGTCAGTATTTTGTCCAACGTGCTTAACGACTCTGCTAGTTCGTCACTTTAAAAAAAATGATGATAATGCTAAAAATTCTTTACATATTATAAAGTGTCTAAAATTATATATTCTAAATATAAAGAAATTAGAATTGTAATGTTCTTCACTTTGTCTCAAATATTCAAGATATAAAGCAAATAAAACTCAGAAGTCAAATAACACACATGAAGAATATTAAAAAACAAAACAAACAAAACTCAAGCTTATTTTATACATAAAATATAAAGGAAATGTTTAGATAATGGCTTTACTTTCACTTCTAGAAAGAAACGGTTAGAGAGCAGCCCAAGAATTATTCCTGTCGGTGTGTGCGTGTGGCTGTTCTTTTGGTTGGCTAATATCTAGATATTTCTACTTATTGTGTAACATTGGTGTATGGTTGAGGGAGATTTGTCGATAGATTCTATTAGGTCGAGTCGTCACATCGACGCTATTTCATTAGTTCCAGGTTGTTGTTTAACTACAGGTCAGCCATCGTCGAGTACACATAGTAACAAAGGCATTCTAAATGTGATTCACTAGTATAGCGGCCTTCATTTTAAAGTGGTAGTATGTCATCTGAGATTTAGCTCCTATTTCTAGCTGGTCGGATGGCATGTAGAAGCTTTCTCGTTGATTCTATTTTTTGTGTGTGTGTGTGTGTTTTACATATCGATCTATCTTTCTGTCTTTCTGTCTATCTGCTTACTTATCTCAAATTTATCTTCATTTATCTATTGATCTTAGTGTCCATATATAGAGAGAGCACATACCTACATGCGCGCGCACGCACACACATAAACACACACACAGTCATTAGTTACCATCTGACATCAATAAATCGTGAAACTAGATAGCATCAGGTATCAGATAAATGAGTAAAATTATACTTTATACTATGAATTGAGTATTTTTTTCTCATGATCGTAATAAGCAACACGCCCTTACACACACGTTTTAGCTTACTCCGCTGTAATGTACTCAATACACGTAGAGCTTATATTCATCAAATATTAGCCGACCAAATATGCAGGAGACCAGAAACATGGTTATTGCCTTCACTGAAAAGACCCTGGTCAAAGTCTACAGCTATCAAGAAGAAACTAACCGGTTATAGTTATCACATTAGACCGTTAATATTCAGTCTTATGAAAATTGTCCAGAAGTAAGTTTCTGATGACGACAATAGCTAATACCTGTGATCTCTGATTAAGTAATATTTGTAGCTATTTTAATACCTGGGACTATTCAGTTAGGGATAGCCTGAATTTTCGGATTCCTTTGAAGTATAGAGTCGTTTTGCCGACGATGTTTCACGTTACTGAGTTATGATTTGATTCCTTGGTTCTGAGTTTTCAGACGAATTGGGACAAAGAAGTGGAGTTTTCTTTACACATTGATCTAAATGAGTTTAGTTATTGGCAATATCTGCTTTTGAATGTATTCACAATGTGTCCCTTATAATTCCTTTCCAAACCGTCTGAGACTTTGATAGATGCTTTTATATCAGTGTTCTGGAGAGACATGATCCCCTCTATATAGGTTGTGGGTTTCTAAAGTTATCAGTTGGAAACGTCAAACAGATAGCCACCTTTTTTTTTTTTTTTTTTTTTTTTTTTTTTAGTAGAAATTTTCGTGGCAACGTTTGAACTTAATCATCGGCGCCAATTTAATAGGAGCTGATTTGAATACAATACTGGCTTTGAAAATAGGCACACACAGACAACCAAACGAGAATAACATATATATACACAAAAATTCCAAACCACTTCTTCGCCATGATTATAAACATTGCACCTGGAATAAGTATCTATAGATGAGAGACATTTGAAACAGGGCCACCCCTTTCATAATATAACAACGATCTAGCTAGAAGTGGTTCTAATGAGGATCTAGTATACCAGTACCTTCCTACACGCACACGCACACACATAAAGCAAGGAAAAAGAAGCTATTGTATTGGGTTTAATCCACCGTACAATAAGACTGTAGCTACCAGTACAACCAAAAACCTTTTGACTCTAGTAGGACACCTACACACAAATACAACTAATTCCAAAACACTAATAATGTTAAGTTTGGCTTTTTCTTACTTAGATAATCTCGTTTTCCAGATTACACACCTCAACCGAAAACATGCATTTCAACATGCATTCTCCACTTAAACAGCAGCTTTGTAACTGTAGAAATGTCATAATTTGTCTGTTTATAGAATATTGTTTCATCAAAGTAGCGATATACAGAGTGTCTATAATAACCTCAGATAGTATGAAAAGGAATTATACTGGAGTCAACATGAATACATTCAAAGACTTATATTATTAGCATGTAGATTCATTCAGGTCAAGAGATAAGAAAAAATATTCAATTTCTTGTCCCATTTCGTCTGGAAACTTAGGGACTAGGATTGAAATGTATCTCATAACATTGAACATGGCTATGCAGAAAGTTCCAAATATTAAAACACCAGCAATATTACTTAATTGAATGTCAGAGATTTTGTCTAGATGTTAACATTGGATACAATTTCTTCTGCCTGGTTTCCATGCACCCTTGAAATTCATTGCAAAATGAGGATCTTTTTTAAAACAGGGGTCACATTTTTCATTAACGAAACACTTTGAAACTTGGAACACTGGTAGAATGTGTCATATAAAACATCTTTTTCTCTTAGTCTTCTTTTAAAAAAAAGAAATCCATAAGTTATTCCATGTTAAAGTTGTATTTCTGTAATTTCAACCAATCACTGACGTCCATTCAGCCGATATACATTAAGTGTCGACTACATAAACAAACGATTCTGAAATAATTAACCCTAACCCTAACCCTAACCCTAGGGTTAGGGTTAGGGTTAAAGCAAATTTAAAATGAAAAAAGCAAATAAAACGAAGGTATGGAGATTAAATACGCTTTACATCGCTTAATCAGCCAAAGGAGTAAATGTAAACAACTGAATACTTGTCAGTGATTGGTTGAAATTATCGAAATAAGACAATTTTTTACATGAAATAAATTCGAATACAAAAATATTTTTCTGTTCTATAACACAAAATAGATAAGTATACGAAGTTTGAAAGTCTTTCGGTACCAAAAACACTACGTAAAACATTAATGAAAAATGTGGCCCCCGTTTTAAAATAGATCCCAAAAGGACTAAGTCCCACTGAGTAGATATCCTCAGTAAGTCTGGACCAGAAGCTTTTCTTTACACATAATAGTCTATCTAACAACATATGACTTGCTTTGACCAATGAAATTCAACCTGGTTTATGCCCTACAAACATGTGCCCTACAAACATGTGCCCTACAAACATGTGCCCTACAAACATGTGCCCTACCAACATACAATTTCATTCACCAAGTATTATCTGAAAGAGAGTATTTGTACCTCTACACGTCATTGAAACTCTGAGTAGCTGTGGAGTGAATTATCAAATGGTTCCCAGTACTCCCCCCCCCTCTCTCTCTCTCTCTCACTAAGACACACACAAGCACACAAATTCAAATACACACAGTGATAGAAATGATTATAACGTTGAATGATGTAACAATATCGTTTCCATTTTTTTATCTGATTGTTGTGTGTGTGCGAATGTGTGTGTGTATGTATGTTTGTATGTATGTATGTGTGTGTGTGTGTATTTTCATGTATGTGTATGCATGCAGATGAACGTTCTTGCCTCCGATCACATCGCTGGCTCGCGTGTTACGATAAGACATGTTGCGGACAGATGTATTCCGTATTGCTCTGTACAAGAAGCGTTTTTTTTTTCTTTTATGCAATTCTAGCATGTGTGTGTGTGTGAACCACCCCCACATACCTTTATTTCCTTGTTCTCTTCTCTCTTTTCATATCTCCTTTTCTCTCTTTTCATATCTCCTTTTCTCTCTTTCTTGTCTCTCCTTGTGTATCCAACGAAGAACTATGTCGGAAATATTGTACATTTTCTCTATAAAATCTTATTCCATAACTTTATTCCTTGTTTGAGCGTCAAATTAAGTGATCCACCCTTGGACTTTT
>NC_068987.1:89113124-89116764 GCF_001194135.2 Octopus bimaculoides
ATATATATATATATATATATATACATATATATATATATACGACGGGCTTTTCAGTTTCCGTCCACCTGATCCACTCACAAGGCTATAGTAGAAGGTGCGACGCAGTGGGACTGATCCCGGAACCATGTGGTTGGGAAGCGAGCTACTTACCACACAGCCACTCATTTCTATGAGCAATCCAGTAGACATCTGCCTGCAATGTGCCTAAATCACAAACCCTGTGCTTGTGATATGATTGAAGGCAGGCGACCGCTTCATGGTGTTTTCATTCTATGTCCATGCACTTCAACGCCTATTTGTTCAATGGCTTACTTGACGGTGAGTAGGTCTCTACGGAGGCACTCAATCTACTAGAGTTAGCAGTAAAATCTCCCTCAAAACACATCCTGTTTTCTTAGAAAAACACAAGATGCTCTGTACGTTTTCATAAGTGTTTGTATTCACACAGACTCATGTTGTCTTTCATCATATAGCAAAGTGTAGCATGCTGACAATTCGAAACCCGGCAAGCTACTTCATAGGATGATATTCCATTTCTTCTATGTACACACACACACACACACACACACACACACACACAATTTAAACAAAAATGAACAAGACAAATAACTAGAGTTTCCAGTGGCATATATTTGAACAACATAGGCAAGTACAGATCCATCAAGTACCATACACCATAAATTCTTCATTTATTATGATTATTTCCGCATCTGGGTGATGTATCTTAATTATATCAAATGGCAGTTAAGACTAACGCCACTTGGGAAGGGGAGATAATCTCAAGAATCAACAATTCTCCATAACTGACATGCCATTAAGGAAATGGACAGGTTTATTGTCTGGAGACAAGAGGACAATCGCATAGACGTGTTTCTAGCTCAATAGTCGTCATCAGCACGACAGTTTTCCGACCTCATCCTATGTAACCAATGACATGTTTTGTTTTACTTATGTTTGCCTTATAGACTTTTACGGCAATGGATAAACGCCTCTGAGTTAATGGTGGTAGACGACTTCCTCCAAAAGTGTCTCATCTCCTACTCACACAGTTGCGATTAAACCATGTGGGAGTTTGGGGTGGTTGTTTGAGAATATACCGTGGAGGATAGCATCAGTCATTCGTTTCATTGATTCAGATGTAATACAGATGAACACATTTTCCGTCAATTAGCTAACTTCAAGTACAAGTTTCAGGGACATAAACCTGTCCCTATCTTCAGTTGTTACACCTTAACTACTTCAGATCAACGAGAGAGCCTCCGCATGGCATGGCTGTTCAGCCTGCTTAAAATAACAACTAAATGTAAAGGGGTAATGTAATTGTATATACCCCTAAAAGGGGCCGGATGGTTAAATATCATTTGTATTTCTTTGCATCACTCTGTCAATGTAATGTTTCTATCTTTGAATGTCCGTTATCGATCTTATATACCTTGTATGTTTATTTATGTATCTCTTTCCGTCTCCTCCCTCCTTCCAAAGAGTCTCGATGACTCGAGCTTCTAGAAATAGCAACCTATCTCCCTCTACTCACACACCCTACCGTTATCAAAAGGGCAGGGCATAAGATAATTTAGTTCGAGACAACATTAAAACCAGATAGGGTGGTCACAACTGGAAATAGAATGTTTTTCTTGCTCGATCAGGGTTGATCTGGGGCTATAAACACTCCAGCAGGATATGAAGGAAGAGTCCTCTACGTGGTCTGTCGATTTACTAAAAATGGCACACTAAAAATCTCCTTGAAACTACATTCGCATTTCATAATGCAGTCTGAAACAGAATTCTTGAAAACCACACGGACGGCTGGAAAACCTTTCATGATAAATGTCTGCTCAATTAATACTGACTTGGAGGCTAAACAACGAGTGGATATGTAATAGATAATTAATGCCAAATGATGTGAAGTAACAGAAATGTCCACCTCCCTCTGCGTTCCACGACCGACTTGGTGTCGATATAATACACGTTTTTCTATAGACTCCAGCTGCAGCCGATAGTGATGATGATGACGATGAGGATGATGATATCGATTCAGTCGGTGTTATTCAATGGTTTCCAACGAGCATGTCGCAATAACCCTTCTGTGTCGTATGCAGTAGTTTGGTGTCAAACACAGTAGTTCGTACATTAATCATCAGGTGACAAGGTAACAAGGCCGCAGTAACGAAGTTAAAATACAGATTTTGTGCACCTCTTCGTTACAAATACGTGCGGCCTTGTGCCAATCTAAGAAACCATAATTTATTCCTTACTGAATAAGGCATTGCGACATTTCAAAGGACATAATGCTATGCGTTATTGATGACCGGTAATCAATCAGTTCGATTTTGTTTTTATAACAGTTTACTCATGCACTAGCTCCAGTCTTGTTTAGGGACCGTCTACAAGGGCCATCGTTGATTATATCAACTTCTACGGTTTATAGCATTCTAGTAATTTTATCGATTCCTATTTACCGAACCACTGGGAGACGCAACTTAAACAGCAACACAGTTGGACTTACAGGTGTGAACGTAAACACCGATCCTGAGACACACGATGAAATTCTGTACTGTTTCGGTCTCTGTCAAATTCCACTCATAAAATACAAGTCAATCCGAAGTTTTGACAGAAGACTCTTACCAAAGAGTGTTGTACAGCAGAATCGAACTTGGAATGACGTGGTTGCGAGGCGAAAATCTTAACCACACAGCTATACTTGCGTCTATTGTTTAGCTTTGAGTTTTTCAAAACATACCTTGGCTTACCTCTGTTTTGAGATGAGAGTCTCCTTTACGTGGTAATTCGATCTGCTAAAAATCACAGCCGAGTTTTCCTGAAATCATCATATCCTGCCGTCTGAATGTACGAATGTGTATCCACTCAATTTATCTATGTATCTAACCATGTATTTAACGCATATGTATTCTACACTATAATATCTATAATATCTCTGACAGCAATAACCGTTTGCCTCGCTAATGTATCTAATTGACAGCCTGACACCTTAATGTATCTCTCAGCATGTCTGTCTGTTTATGTATCTCGGTCTTTCCGGCTACTTTTCCCCCGCAATGCTTGCTTCCTTGTTTCCTTCTTTCCTTCCGCTCATACACGCATCTAAACTAGCCAACCAGTGGTCCTCTACTTAGAAGCTCAAGTTGCTAGAAATAGCAGCCGGATATTCTTTAAACGCATTCTACCATCTTGAAAAGAGAGAAATACATTAGATAACGTAATTCTAAATATGCAATACAAGGACGTTATGACTGGAATGCTTTTCATCATTGGCCGACATTAGTCCCGGCTGACTTGGTGATAAATAAAACATACATCTATATTATTGCGATGGGTAGAAATCCATTTATCCTTATTCACATTTTCTATTCTATGCATAATATAGTACGCCACACACACACACACACACACACACACACACACACACACGCACACATGTAACGAAAGTGAATTGAAATTTTTCGATCAACTGAAATAATCACAGCAGTTAGCAAACAAAAACTCCCATTCAATCTTTTCTTCTTTTTCGTTTTGTCAGTATTTATAAGGATTGCCTCTGTGGCGAATGAAAGAAAGCATTGTTATCTTGCGAAATTGTGTGTAGAAACCCAACACGTTTTCCAGTTTATAAAATTTATGA
>NC_068987.1:89117839-89118795 GCF_001194135.2 Octopus bimaculoides
TCTCTCTCCCTCTCCTTCTTTTACTCTTACTCTCTATATTTTTATGTTGAGCGCGTGTGTAAGAATGGCGTTCCAGGTAGAAGGGATGAAATATAAAAGTTGCTAGAAACAACAGCCAAATCTCCCTTAAATCACACAAAGTAAACGAAATTTTAAAAAATCTAATTACTGCACTGGAAAGTTCAGATCGAGAAAATTCCATTAATGTAAAAAATTTTACGAAAAAGTGGAAAATGTGGATTTCTATAAACTTTTAAAAAGGCTTCACACAGACACACAATTTCAGCTTTATATATTAAGATAACAATCGTTTACAGATCCCAGGTTTTCACCTGTGTCTTTTATGAAAAGCCGGTCATTACAAGGTTCTCGCGTGTGGATGGGTGTATCTTATATATTTTACTTGTTTCAGTCATTGGACTGTGGCCATCCTGGAGTACTGCCTTGAAATGTTTCTAGTCGAACAAATCTACCCCAGTACTTACCTATTTAACTGGTTTCTTTTGCCGAATCTATAGGTTGCGGGGACATAAACAAACCAACAACGGTTGTCAAGTGGTGGGGTGGATAAACACACTCGCAAAACACATACACTCACACAAACACATGTATAATATAATGGTAAAAAGCTTGCTTTTTAACCACATGGTTCCAGGTTCAATCCCACTGCGTGGCACCTTGGGCACGTGTCTTCTACTATAGCCTCGGGCTGACCAAAGCTTTGTGAGTGGATTTGGTAGACTGAAAGAATCCCGTCATATATATATATATGTATATATCTATGTGTGCGTGTCTTTGTGTCTGTGCTTACCCCCCACCATCGCTCGACACCCGGTGTTGGTGTGTTTACGTCTCCGTAACTTAGTGGTTCGGTAAACAGACCGATAGAATAGGTACTAGGCTTTAAAAGAAAGTAAGACCTGGGGTCGATTTGTTCGACTAAAACCCGTCAATGC
>NC_068987.1:89119827-89120637 GCF_001194135.2 Octopus bimaculoides
ATTCTCAATTAATGACTTGATTTGGTCATCATCTGTAGTGGATGGTATGCCTGATCGCTCTTTATCAATAAGGCTACAATCTCCAACTCGGAACCTTGCGAACCACTTCCGTACAGATCTTTCGGATAAAGAAACATTACCGTAAACTGCGCATATTTTTTTGGTTGCTTGTGAGGCATTTTTCCCTTTACGGAAAAAGAAAAGCATCAAATGCCGAAAATGAACTTTCTTATCTTCCATTTTAAAAGGTTACAGAATTAACACAGGTTATAGGAACATAAACCTTCTTCCACGAAGAGATAGCTTAAACTGTGCTCTAAATGGAAGTGTAGTCAAATCCTATTTTATGGACTCAACCATGTTCTAAAATAAGTAGAAAGCTAAGCTACTATAAATCAGCACGAACTTTCCGGACAACCTAATATATCAATAAAATGTGTATGACATTTTCCTTCCAAACTGTTTCCGTTATTATGCATTTCGGGGATTATGCTTGTTTTTAGGTACTCTCTGAAGCTAGCTGGAGTTGTCTGTAGAGTTAGATACAATTTTATTCATACAGTCTGTAAATAATTACAGTTTAGCATAAAGGAATTAAAATACACCTTACCCTAATTAAATTATTCTAAATGACTTGGGGTACTCGTTCTGCATTGTTTTTTTTTGTTTTTAATTTTCATTCTTCCTCTGATATAATATATGCCTTCTGTAACGAAGCCCTAATACGGATCCCTAGATCCTACCTTACCTGTGATCTTGGAACCAAACGGTCGACCAACTATAGCATTTACTCAGCGTACCTATTCGTTT
>NC_068987.1:89121089-89122087 GCF_001194135.2 Octopus bimaculoides
TATATATATATATAATGCATGTGATATTTATAGTATATATATATATATATATATATAGAGAGAGAGAGAGAGAGAGAGAGACAGACAGAGACAGACAGACAGACAGACAGACAGACAGACAGAGAATGCATAATATATATTATATATACGATATATGTAATATACATACATGTGCACATACGTGCATATGAAAGTGCGTGTGTATATAAACCTTTTTTCCCTGTACCTCACAGCTAATGTCTACCTCGTACGGTGAAGTAGGACGCAACCTTAATATTTGACTTCCCTGGCAGTGCACTGCCTCTTCTTCAACAGAACTCCTGCCAAGCCGTCACGCAGTCACAAAGTGTAAATGGGTGTAGTGGAGCGTCAAAACAACTTGGCAGAGAATCTGAAAGCAGCAGTGGGCCCCAGTGATACATTATGCAGGCTTTCTCTGGTGGATGTGCTTCGACATTTATATCAATTACGTACTGCCTTGTTATTTTGTGAGTGAGCCCCAGAAGTCCGAAGGAGCTCAGTCTGTGTTGATGACGGTCAACTTTAAGGAGGTTTCTGACAGGCTAGACTTCGGGCATCGTCCTGTTGATGGGCGAAAGTACCAATCGTTTTCAGTTGCCTCTCCTGTTGTATCTATCTCTTTCACATTGAAGATTTTAGGAAGTACCCACGATATATACTTCCACTTCCGTAATTTCTTCATTCTTCAGGGTACGTAGTAGATTAGCATAAGGCATTAACAGCGTGACTCTGTGATCACCTGTGTGATTGCGTCTCCGTTGCTGTTGCTCCTTAAAGAAGGTATTCATCATAAGATGCACAGTTGAAGAAGAAGGCCATCACTGAATTTGTTGGACAACCATAAGCAGCTAATAAAGTCTTCTGCTCACCACCTTGAGGAGTAAAAACGTGGAAAAGAAAAATGCTGTGAATGGGAAAGGAAAGGGGTGCATACATAATTTATATATATATTTATATATATATATATATATATATAT
>NC_068987.1:89122458-89123120 GCF_001194135.2 Octopus bimaculoides
ATATATATATATATATATACATATGCACGCGCAAAAAAAAACACGTCACACACTCAAGAACATGCACTAATCAATCAACTTGTTCAGAGCTCAATATCAATGAACACAAACGCTACCTTACAGTTAGCGTGTTCGCGCTAGTGCGTACACGTATAGATAGATAGATAGATAGATAGATAGATAGATATAAAAATTGTGTTATATACTTCTATAAAATATATAAATATGGATATATATATATATATATATATATATATATAGACACATATATATATGGATATATACATACACACATATTTATACAAACATTACATACACACACACACACACATAATGTATATGTACATAATATACATGTGTGTGCGCGTGAATGTGTTAGGCATAAATAGCAGTACCAAATATGTGTAATGTACATTAAAGCGTGTGTGTGTGTTTTAAAAAGAGAAATAAATCGTCTCCCATTAAACAGCTGAGATGTGGCTGGTAATCTTCAGCTTGAAGAGAAGTGTAGTGGGTGGGGGTGGGGTGGGGCATACTACGGAGAGAAACAAGAGCGTGGAATGGTTTGCGCTATTTAGTTACGTCCCTTTAGCCTTCGAGTCGAGTTCGCACCGAGTTAGCTTTATCTCTTATCTGCTGGGTCGATAGAATCGAAGATTCCT
>NC_068987.1:89123612-89128612 GCF_001194135.2 Octopus bimaculoides
TATATAATATAAAATAAAAATGGATGGCACCATGAAAGAAAGTATTGAATGTATATGAAATATTGAGTGTTCAATATAAAGGATCAAATATATAAATATAAATATATAAAGGCGACTCGAGTTTCAGGGCTATTTCCCTTCGTCATGGCCGGTATGACAGACTTTAACAGACTATATATATATATATATATATGCATGTATATGGAGATAGATGTGTATATATATATATAGATACGTGTATATGTGTGTGTTCGCATCTATACATGTATGTATATATATATGTATGTATGCATACACGTATTAAGTGTTTAAGTAGTAGTAGTAGTAGTAGTAGTAGTAGTAGTGGTGCACAAAGTTTAATATTTGTGTACATACACACATGCATACATACCAATGTACGTACGTATGTATAAGCGAGTGTAAAAATGATATGAGAAACTGCTGTAGCCGTAAATCAAAATCTATCTGGATGTAACCATGGTGTTATCTCATTTCTCTCAATATCTATATTTATATGTCGATTGTAAATTAAAGGTAAAGGTTGACTGTCAAAATTTTTGACCTTAATCTAGTTATTTTATTTTATATTTATTTTTTTGTTGTTCACATATATTTTGTTGTTCTAATATTATATAATTGTAGATGTTACCGACATTTTACTCAGATTTGCCGCAAAATGTCAAAGGTTTCTTTCTCTCTGGAGTTAATTTGCTCTCAGATAAAATGCGTGACATTTTAGTGTGTCTCTAAAATACATCTATACAATGATGTATATAATAAAACGAAAAGAGTAAATGGAAAAATCAAGAGAAAAAACACATGTCCGAGTGTTTTCGACCTGCTAGAAATAGTTGTCAAATCTCCCTCTCAACACACCCTGTTGTCTATGGTAACATGATGCGTTGGCTGATGTAATCCCTAGAAACACTATGTATGGAATAGAAGACGGGAAGATGGCGGCTGATAGGCTTTGATTTCTGGTCTAGTCTTCTTTGAAGAACCTTTAAACGTGCAACTCGTTTCTCTTCTCATGTGCATTGTTTCTCTGTTGAGCTTCCTGTTTGTCTTAAATAATTTTATTCTAATAGCTTTTTTCCTAGAGCCGCTACTCTGTGAAACTTGTTACCATTATTATCTTGTGCTCTTCTTGTTTTCCTCTGATCTGTGATTGATATTCAATCCTTTAAAGTTTCTTATTCCTTTATTGCCCACAAGAGGC
The DNA here is from genome assembly GCF_001194135.2 of Octopus bimaculoides. NCBI lineage: Eukaryota > Metazoa > Mollusca > Cephalopoda > Octopoda > Octopodidae > Octopus > Octopus bimaculoides. The sequence continues at coordinate 89,124,832 of NC_068987.1, forward strand.
TAAACATAGAGGGGACAAACAAGGACAGCCGAAGGGATTAAGTCGATTACATCGACCCCAGTGCGTAACTGGTACTTAATTTATCTACCCTGAAAGGATGAAAGGCAAAGTCAACCTCGGCGGAATTTGAACTCTGAACTCTAAGCGTTTCGTCCGGCGTGCTAACGTTTCTGCCAGCTCGCCACCCTTTAAAGTTTGTCTTTAAATCCTTTAAAGTTTCTGTCAATTGACGTCTTTTGAATTTTTAGGCCTCTTGTTTTTCCTTCTTTGTGGTCCCGTATGCTACTTGTGCTCTCAAGCCTTGTTTGGGAGAAAATAATATTTTAGAAAGAAAATTCTGAAGTTTGTTTATGTAGCTTTATTCAACAGTAGCCTATCTATCATAAGGGACTTGGCTATTTACCTCAAATGATGAGACTGGTAGCTAGATGTAGCAGTGAGAAACCATGGATATTTTTTTTAAATTCCAAATCACTGAAGAATCACGTTCTTCCGGGATGCGAAATTTTTTTCCCACGAGAGTTCAGGACCCCAGTTATGCACTCATTTGCATACAGCCATTCAGAACTCAACTATCAAACTAATTTATAAGCACATAACAAGATAAGGCCGCTTGGGTAAGGAATGACCATGCTTCTTTTCTCTTTTAATAATACTTGTTGTTCTGGTTCTTTTTCCAACCGTGACTGCCTCTGCTTAGTTATGTTGTTGTTTACTTTGTAAAGCAGTAAAGGGAGAGGGTTGCTAGCACATCACCCTCTACTCACATCTTTACCATATGGGGCCCTAACAAAATCCGATAACTAGGTATAGATACAAATCTAATTACTTGTCTCCTAAAATCAGGCATAACTTGGTGATCGGTTGACTTACAACACCGTTCTTCGTCTTGAGTTTACTTGGTAGAGTGTGTTAACTTGACAACAAGGTCGAGGTGAGGAAATTTCAAAACAAAGTTGCCAGAGAAGTAAATGGAATGAAGAAACGTTGGGGTGTTCCGAATACAGCATATTTTTTGGTTGCAAAAAATGATATTCGGGTGGAAGATCCAGTCCAGACTCTGCAGACAAAAGCAAAACAGCAACAAAACAAAACTAGTCTAAAATTAATGACTTGAAAGTTCAGTTCAGTTCAGTTCCCTCAAGATCAAGATTCTGCAGATAACCGAATGTACGTTGCCATGGTTACCAATATGACATATACTGTCCTCAATTGTATCGATCACGCATCTTTTAATGTCTCTTCAGCCCTTTGAAGAAAGTGAAACTTCATTTTATGTTTTGGCGAATTAGAGAGGATGATGATTGTGATGATGACGATGTTGATGATGATGTCTACCAACATAAGCATGTTGTTTAGTCCCATCCTTGGCCTTGAGCAAGTACATTTATACTCAAAAGATATTCCTTCCTTTAAAAAGTGAAAGTAAATTGTCCTGAAAACGAAACTAAATTGCGATAGAAACCGGAAATGACGACAGAAGTGTTATGGATGCTCTCCAAGAAGAAACTTAGGCCACAATGTGGAACTCGTGAGGACATAGCATAATCTTCATGAGCATGTGTGGCGAAACATATTTAAAGATCGTGAAAAACTATTCACGAATCTCATTCCATGTGTCAATGACTTATGTTTTCCCGTAATTATATAAAATATATGTATGGTTTTCAACGGTTATGTCACGCTGTTTACTTGAAATTATGGGTTGTCACTTTCGGTTTATACCGCAATTTACCTTCATTTTTTTAGAGAAATTTACTTTCACTTTTTTACGACGATAAACAACATATTAACCCATCTTTGATTATCTCATGTTTTATTTCAGGAATTGCATACCTTGGTATACATTATCCAACGTGTCATTTCCATTTCTTAAGATGCGATAGTCTGTTTTGAGAAAGATTTGGCTGCTATTTCTGATATGCCAAGCGACCACATTGATTCCATTTTGGCTCGTGTATTTGTGTGCTATCGTGGGGGTGTTGTTATTTAATTTAAAGTCAGCTCTGATTGAGCAGACCTAAGATCGGAAGTGTGGAGGTGCATAGCTTTGTGGTCAGGGGTGATGGACGCACGATCGTAAGATTATGGTTTCAATTCCAGGGAGGAATATATACGGCAGGGAAACCGGGAAACCGGGAAACCAGTCCTATGCCCCTTACGGACCAACGTGGACTAAGTATGATCAGAAGTATTCCAGCAATGATCATCCATCGTGTCTTTTAGATGAATCTTTTCTACTCTAGCCACGAGGCCTGAAATTTTGGGGGAGGGGGCCAGTCGATTAGGATGAAAGGCAAAGTCGACCTCGGCGGAATTTGAACTCAGAACGTAAAGAATTACGAAATACCGCTAAGCATTTCGTCCGGCGTGCTAACGTTTCTTTCCAGCTCGCCGCCTTGTCTTTTTGATGAATCTAACACTTTTAATGTCTTGCTTTAAACAACGAGGTTTGAAAGGGAACGGAGATTTGGCTGCTAGTTTTGAATTTCTGAAAGATTGAATACATAGCCTACGTATGCAGGCTATGCAAGTGCATGCGCGTGCGCACGTGTTTATATTTGTGTGTGTGTGTGTGTTTTCCGTTCAGTTATTCTTGAGTGTGTGTGTGTGTGTCCTCTGTTACTCTTCTCGTTACATATCCATGTGTGTTTATATCAACAAAAACGTAAACGGAATAAAGGTCCCCTCACCCCGCGCTTCCCTTAATCGACCCGTTGTCTATTGGTTTCATCTACCGTTTCCTAGTCACTCTGGTGATTTCTGTCTATTTATTATATTTGACATTTGATTTTTGTCTGTCTAAAACTGTGCATGTCTAAAAGAATGCTTGTCTAACAACATTTGTTTACGGGACTGTAAACTGGTTCATGTTTGTACATGCATCCCGATGTTTGTATGGTGGGGTATTAATATATGTTTATATCTAGCCACTTATGTATACGAGTGTTTGTGTGTGTGTACACATGATTGTGTGCCTATATGCATATACATATACACACGCACACATAATATACAGTAATACCACACTTTACGTGAACCCTGGTTTACGAGTTTTATTTTTCTGGTACAAGATCCAAATTTTGAACGAAGTGTATAAGTTTCTACTACCATGACAACTACTTCTGCATGTTACCAAGAAATTTATAGGGAGCTATGAAACCCTTCTACTCAGCAAACAACTCTAGGCTTGTTTTTTAAAAAGAAATATGCAAGTCTGTCTACGAGTGCTTGTGAATCGGCGATCGCGTCAACAAGTGGTGTGCGCGAGTTTAGTGCGAGTGAAAGTGATTCAGAAAAGGATTATAATGTTTTTTTTTTATTATTATATATATAGGCGCATGAGTGGCTGTGTGGCAAGTAGCTTGCTTACCAATCACATGGTTCCGGGTTCAGTTCCACTGCGTGGCACCTTGGGCAAGTGTCTTCTATTATAGCCTTGGGCTGACCAAAGCCTTGCGAGTAGATTTGGTAGACGGAAACTGAAAGAAGCCCGTTATATATATGTGTGTGTTTGTGTGAATGTGTTTGTCCCCCACCATCGTTTGACAACCAATGTTGGTGTGTTCATGTCTCCGTAACTTAGCGGTTCAGAAAAAGAGCCCAATAGAACAAGTACTAGGCTTACAAAGAATAAGTCCTGGGGTTGACTTGTTTGACTAAAGGCGGTGCTCCAGCATGGCTGCAGTCAAATGACTGAAGCAAGTAAAAAGAATAAAAGAATACGATCTTGACATTCTTTTTACTTTGCATAAAATATTCTTTACATTCTACTGTTGAT
>NC_068987.1:89129816-89143330 GCF_001194135.2 Octopus bimaculoides
ACTTCTGCTGATCAAACTCCCAACCCATGCGTTCCTGTCACGACACTGATTCTGCAGAACTGCGTTGGGTGTGAAAACCAACTTTAAAGTATAAATATAGACGTTTTTGAATCAGCAGTGTTGTGTTCGGTTAAGTCCTATTTGGAGTGAAAAATCAATAATCTGATTCCTTATGGGGTTTTCCATTTAATCAGGATTTTAAAAAATCGATAAACTGAATCCTTATAGGATTTCCCAATAAAATTGGCTACACCCCATTTTCAACCATAACTTTGACCAAATTTGATGTATTTTGTTCAAACTTGATGCCACCATTACTTAGGAATCATGGGATCTTTAAATGCTGTAAGTTCTCCAGAACGAAAGAAAAAAAAAATCGATGAGTGGAAAAAATCAATAAACCAATTCCTTATGGGATTTCCCAATCAAGTTGTCTGCAACTCATTTTCAGCCAAAAGTTTACCAATTTCAACGGATTTCACTCAAATTTGACGTCGATGTTACTTAGTTTGGTTTGAAATAAAGAATTTGATTAGCTTAATAATCCTAAGTTAATCCCGGGCAAAGTCAGGCTATACTGCTAGTACATATATATAATTGATGAGGGAAACAGAAAATGGATTTGGTACAAATAAAGATTCATAGCAAATCCATTTTCTATTTCCGTCATCAATTATAAACTAAACAAACACTGCAGAATTCCCGATGTAGATCCAATGAAAATGATAATTGTGGATGACATCAGGTAACCCAACCAGTGAATGTGCTTTAATTGGTATACTACTAACTATATACCCAAAGTCCAAATAATTACTTATATATATATATATATAGGGATCTCTTACTTTAAATCAAAACCTTGTTATTATATTGAATTATACTTGTTTTTATGGACCCAGTTGTGTATTAGAGGACCACTGAATATAGATCAATGATCCCTTGGGATATGATGGAGGTAATGAGGCCCGTCAGCATTGGTTCAGTTTGCTAGAAATTTATTCCACCAGAGTCCAATTATAATTTTTGAAACAGATATTGTTATATTTCAGGATGTCTTTTTTTTTTTTTGTGCCAAATAAACACACACACTGTATATTCATTCTTCACATCAGCTTTATTATTGATCTTATTTTAGAGTCCTAAAATAAGAACAGGATGTGTGACGAAAGATTTCAGACAAAGGACACTTAAATAAGGATAATAATAAAGTTGAAGTGAAGAACAAATGTGTTGTGTGTGTGTTTATTTGACAAAAAAAAAAATTGCCATCCCAAAATATAACAATACCAATTATAATTATTTTCATGAATCCTACTATGTATTTGAAGGGACAATATATATACAGGGGCACCTTAACACAAGAGTGTGGAGCACACAAGATAGTCATTATTGCTCAATAAATATTCCACTGAAGAGTCAAATTATGAATACAAGCAGACAAGGCCACATCGAGTAATGGGAAAAAAGAAAAAAACTTGCACCAGTTTGTTTATTGTTGGTAAATGGTTTATTTTTATGCATTCAACTGCATGTTTGAAGGACTATTGTATAGAGTGAGTGACATCGAAATTAATACAAAAGTTCTACTGTTTGTTATTTTATTTGTTGTTTTGTTGTTTCTTTATTTTGGAGGTGATGTGTCGGAGCCATTAAAAGTCAGCAGAAGTATGTGTGTTTGTGTGCAATTTTTACACTCACTTGTCTATGTGTAAATCTATGTACGACGTGTATTATTATAAGCATGTGTGCATGTGTGTGTGCCTGAATTTTGTAGGTATAGTTTCTTACTCATAAATGGCAAGACCTCTTTTGAAAGTGCTAGTATAATAATGGGGGTCTAAGTGAGACAGAAGGCTCAGTATTTTAAAGGGGATGCATTAGTCAATACCTTCAACCCCAATACTTGATTGGTACTTCATTTTAGGATGAAAGGTAAAGCTGACCTCGGCAGGATTTGAATTCAGAACATAAAGAGCCGGAAGAAATACTACAAAAGCATTTTCCCCCAATTCTTCTGTTTTGAGACTTCTAAGGGTCAGATTCTAAGAAAAGTACATAAGATAAGACATTTTATTGTGATAATGCATGGCCTAGTCTAAAATCAAGGAACTCTCATGCAGACAAACAGAATTTGAATTTTAGTACTAAATAGATTGGATCCACCTTAACCCATTGGTATTTATGCCAGTCATAGCTGGCCCAAATATTCTACCTGTTTTATGTTGAAAACTGTCCAGATCTGGCCTCTCACCTATCCTACTATGAACAATCACATCATTGAAATCTGAAAGCTATGAGATGTAGCATGATTAATTCAAAACAATATGAATAAATAAGCATTACATTTGACGGAGTAATCCGAATGCAAATGGGATTTAACACCCAGTCTTTGCTAAAAGTTAAAGGCAGCACTGTATTAAGATCAATAAAGCATTTGGGGGAGGTGTGAGAATTCCATATGCTAGTTTTGCCACAAGGTTAGTCCAGCACTACACACACACACACACACACACGTTCGTGTGTTCTTGCCATTTTGGCAGGGTGTGTGTGTGTGTCATCCTGTTTGTTTCCATTCTCACAAACTCAGGATATGAATAGCTTTCTGTGAACTATATACACTATGACACACACACACACACACAGATAGCTTTATTTATTGCTGTCGGTGTGTGTGATCCATACAACTTTTATCAGGTGTCAATAGGCCTTTGTTTAATTAACTATCATCCACCTAACCATAAAAATAGCATTTTACAAACCAAAATACTTTTTCTTCTTGTTTCTTTTATTGATTTGTTTTGCAGGACACTAGTCAGTAGTACACTGATTTCAACGTATTTGATCATTCAAGTGTTCAACCTAATTTGCTTGTTGGACACTGGTCAAGCAGAATTTACATTTTTTTTTAAATCTTTTATCTTTTACTTGTTCCAGTCATTGAACTGCAGCCATGCTGGAGTACTGTCTTTTGTTATTTTTTTCAAAGTCTGGTACTCATTCTATCAATCTCTTTTGCTGAATCACTAAGTTATGGAGAGGTAAACAAACCAACACTAGTTGTCAAGACCCTAATATCTAAGCATTGTCCAAGCCTAATTAGGCTATCTATGAATACCAAATTAAACCATCTCTACAGACTATGAATCTACAAATACTTTCCACTTTACAAGAATGAAGGACAGTCCAGAATAACAAGACTAAGATATAAGAAATTCACAATTGAGCATAACATGTGTATTCCCATCATCAGCTGCCAAACAGATATCGCTATGGTTTCGACATATATATATGATGGGTTTCCTCAGTTTCCATCTACCATATCACTCACAAGGCTATAGTGGACAAGGCCACTATAGTCAGTTCAAGGCTATAGTGGAAGACACTTTCCTAAGGTGGCACACAACAGTGGGACTGAACCTGAAACCACATGATAGCAAAATGAAAATTGAGCTTCTTAACCATACAACGATGCCTGCATGACTTAGACAGAAGAGGAAATGCAGCATTCATGACATTGTTCAAGGTATCAGAGAATGTTGAATGGAAGTTTCATGATAAATAAGTTATTGGAAAGCAATGAAACTGGTTGTTTCAACCATCATCTCAAGCTGTTGAAAACTTTCCCTAAGGACCTAATTTCACAACAACAGTTAAATGCATATGGATATGGGAACTTAATTGATTTATTCACAAACCAGTACTTCAGTAATTATATACAGTTCATTTCTTGAGATAGTTTTCAGTTCACTTAGTTAAAATACAAGGTAGGCATTCCACTTTATTATTTGCTGGAACTTGGCATAAGGTTACATACTAATTCATTCATAGACACACATGCACACACACACACACACACACACAAACAATGGTACAATCATTACACATTTTTATCTCTTATTGATTGTTCATATTGTTAGTGACAAATAATAATAAACAATAGGTTTGAAGCAAATTCTCAGGTGGTGTGGAAAATGTTTCATCAAATTTCTTCTCTCTCTTTCTCTCTCTTCCCCCCTCTCTCTCTCTCTTTCTCTTTCTCCCCCCCCCTCTCTCTCTCACACACACACACACACATACATGCATGCACACACATCTGACTTATTTTTGCTCTAATTTTCTCCTTGATCCTCAGTTTCTATGAGAAAAAAGAAAGAAAACAAAACATTTCTTTATTGTATCAAAACCTTATTTAAATCACAAAAGCTGTTTACAGGATCACCTTTGTGGGAAATCAAAATATGACTGAGCCAAGAAAAGCACATCTACGTGGTATGCATACTCTGAGAAATAGTAGCCAGATCTCCCTCAAATCACTTCCCAGTGTCTTAAAAAATGGAACGATACATTTAATAATGCAGTCCCAGATTATACTATGTATGAAAACAAAGACAGAGGTTGTCACTGTTGGAGCACCTTTGATCAAAGGCCCGCTTGATTAGGGGTGACCTGTGGCTAAAAATCACAACAATTAGAAACTTAGCATATGTAATGTGAAAGGCCCATAACAAAATACTCCAAGGCAGATTCTGCCCTTAATAATAGGAGAATATAGTCCATGTAACCAACCCAGTATTTCAACTTTTTTTTATTTGACCTCAAAAAGATCTTAAACCCAGTACATAACTAAATATAATGTACTCTGTCAACTTCCGTCTTTACCAATAATAGCTGCTATATTGATTTCTAACTTTTATGTTATTATATTGATTTTTCCCAGCCTGTGATGATATTGATTTCTAACAGTAATACAAGACTATATATTTTAAGGGGAGAGCTTGCTCAATTAGACTCCAAGTAATTCATGGATATTTATTTCATGAACCACAGACAAAGTTGACTCCCAATATAGGACAGGTTAAAAACCAAATTGACTTAATACCACAAACATTGAAGCTAATTCCACCCTTAATGATACCTGTACTATTTCTTTCTAATACATAGGTGCAGGCATGGCTGTGTGGTAAGAAGCTTGCTTCCCAACCACATGGTTCTGGGTTCAGTCCCGGAACCATGTGATTGGGTGTGTGTATATATATATATATATATATATATATATATATATATATATATATACACACACACATACATATGATGGAATTCTTTCAGTCTCTGTTACCAAATCCACTCACAATGCTTTCATTGCACTGAGGCTTATAGTAGAAGATTAGAAGGAAGAGACACTGCTTGTATGATGGTGACACTCACTTACAGCAATCACACAGTGTCAAGGCAGGGAGACACTAACACACACACACACATGGACATGGACACACATTTATAAACATGTACGCACACACACACACGCACACGCACACGCACACACACACGCACACACACACACACACACACACACACACATGATGGGGTTTTTTTTCAGTTTCCATCTAATAAACTCCACTTATAAGGCTTTGGCTGGCCAAGGACTATAGTAGAAAACATTTGCCCATTTTCAGTTGAGAGATGGATCGGTCTGGTTATGGAGACTGAACTTGAAACCATGTAGCTGGGAAAGAAACTTCTTACCACACTGCTATGCCAGCCTCAATTCCTCAAAACTGTTCTGATTTTAAATTCTACAAGACTTGATTATGCCAGTTATATTCCTGGAGCTGATAAGTAACAGCAATATACTGAAAATTCAATGGACTAACTTCTCCTTCCTCTGTAAATTTATAGCCTAGTGCCAATTTGAGCCATTGTGAGAGCCTCTGCATGGTTGCTGACCTGCTAGAAATATCAGCCAAGTCTCTCAAACCACACTGAACTGTCTTATATAAAGAGATAATCTATAATACATTAAAAGTGAAGTTCAATCTTACTTGCAATGTTACACAGCCAAACTGGTGCATAATGGGAAAAATACTTTGAAAGTTAAGTGCCCCTGAAATGTGAATACGAATGGAATAAAACAAGGTTGAAATAAATAGGACAAGCAGTTATTGAGATATTCAAGGGTTTTAGGGTATAGATACCCAAAATGATGCAAAATGGGAAAATACTCCGAAAATAACTTAACACTGAAAGGGAAGAAACTCTAACCTTTCCATTAGACACATTATGATTTGCAAAATATTTGTAAATGAAAATGACTTCAAAAATACAGTAAATATTTCGTAAAAGACCCATTTCTAACCTTGGTGTGAAATAGTTTTTTTCTCCATAGGTTTCTTTCGACTGCATTCAACATATCTCACCTCTGAAAGATTTGGCTGTTATTTCTAGCATGCCCTACCACCACGTAACAGCTATTTGGGATAAAGGACCTGTTACATAGTAGCAGGGCATGCAAGAAATAGCAGCTAAATCTTTCCTTTACTGGGGAAAGGAGCCGTTTGTGTGTGATTTCGATATCACATTCATTGAAAGCATGCAAAATAACATGGAAGATTAAAAAAAAACCACAAAACAAAACTCCATTGCTGGAAATCTCAGACTTCATGGGTAGTCTAGTAACACATCAAATATTGTAATCTGGAGTACACTGTATCTAGCAAAAAGAAGTCCTGTTTACTGTTGATCTATCAAATCCTTTCTACCCTATGTATCTGGTCCTAATATTCCACCGGTTTTATGTTCAAAGTGGCTAGATCTAGTCTCTCATGCCTACCTTACAATATCCTTCTAAAAATAAAAGGCACTGGTACTGGTGCCACATAAAAAGCACCCAGTCCACTCTGTACAGTGGTTGGCACCAGGAAGGGCATCCAGCTGTAAGAAACCAAGCTAGAACAAACTGTGGAACCTAGTGTGACTCCTAACCTTGCCAGCGTAGAAAGCAGACATTAAATGATGATGATGATGATGATGATGATGACGATGACGATGACGATGACGATGACGATGATGATGATGATGACACCATCAAAATTTTGAATTTATGAGATAATACATGATTACATTATTTACATTTGACGGATATTTGTCCTCATCTTGTTTGTTGTTAACACGTTTCGGCTGATATACATACCTTTCAGCCTTCATCAGGTGTCTTGGGGAAATTTCGAACCTCGGTTCTCATTCCTAAGGTATTTTTCAATGCTATTATTATTATTATTATTATTATTATTGTTCAGGTCATTGCCTGGAATTGAACTCGGAATCTTGGGATTAGTAGCCCTTGCTGTTAACCACTACGCCATACAATAATAATAATAATAATAATAATAGCATTGAAACATACCTTAGGAATGAGAACCCAGGTTCAAAATTTCCCCAAGACACCTGATGAATGCTAGAGGGTATATCAGCCGAAACGTTGTGTTAACAAGAAACAAGATGAGGACAAATATCCATCAGTTGTAAATAATGTACATAATTTCTCAACTCTTAATATAGAACTGTATGTAATACATGATTAATTCAAAACAATGTGAATAAATAAGCATTACATTTGAAAGCCAAAGGTTTAAACAACAGCAAGTGAAGTTTCTTCTCTCCATCTGGATTATAAAGTCTTAATATAAAAGGAGCAGTAAAAAAAGAAAATCTTTTAGCGACAAAAGCATTATACATTTAAAGAGAAACATTAACGTATCTCTTATAAGGAATCAATACATCTTGTTAATTCGGAGGAGTAAGGGGTGCACTAACCCTGACCTTTACAGTACTTTCCAAGACTAGAAAGATTGTTGCTGTTGGTGTTTAGCTGGAGATTTATAGGTCAATGTTTGTGGGAAAAGCATGAGTGGGGAAGGAATTCTAGAAGTTCTTATAACCTTGGAGAGTGAAAATCTGGATAAAGTGCTCTTGACATGTTGGGAAAGTGAGATGATTGGGTAGGCGACAGTAGGAGCAGGAGAGACGAGTAAGTATGCCTTGATAGAGTGATTATGCAGTCAGTTTGTTTGGAAGTACAGGTATTATTTTAGGAGCAATAGTAGAGGTAAGGGAGCCAGTGTTTATAGTATGTTGAGGAGTGAATGATCTGTTGCCAATCAGTAGACTGTTACCATCCCATACTTGAGCAGAAATCTAATATGCATCTTGAGACTTGTAGATTAATAATTAGAAAGATATCTTGCCATGAAGCTCCAATGTTATCATAATTATTTCCAGAAATGAATTATAATTATGGTAAGTAATATAGTTGCAATGTTCAAATATGCTTGAGGCACTGGGTTTAAACTAGGGAACAAGCCATTCACTGTGTTTTGTCATGGAGAAAATTTCTCACTGTAAACAAATGGTGTGGATACACCGAGATCAGTTCGCAGCGCCACCTACCTAGACTGTGAGATGCCAGCATTTTGGAGTGGTTGTCTCCTCTTCAGTTGCAGACACCAAGCAGGTGACACTGCAAACTACGATGACTGATAGTGCTATGTGGTGGCTCGCCATAAGTAAATTACAGAATGGGAGCATTAAGAAGTGACATGTTTAAATGCAATGTTGTTCCCTGGTTTGAACATGCCTCAAGCATTTTTGAACGGGTGATAACATTGCATTTATATGTATCACTGCTTAGCACTCCCACTCCATAAAGTAATGTAGTTGTGAAATGGCTGAGTGGTTAGGGTACTGCACTACCTACTTGTAGTTCACAAGTTCAAGCTCTGTTTTGATATTTAGTTTATCATGGTTGTGCTTAACAAGCTCACTTTGTAACCATGTGGTTTTAGGATCAATCCCACCACAGCATGGCACCTTGGGATATTGTCTTTTGCTATAGCCCCAGGATGATCAATGCCTTGTGAGTGAATTTGGTAGCTGAAAACTATGAGGAAGCCCATCACACACACTGTGTGTGTGTGTGCCTGTGTTTGTTCCCACCCAATATTCCTGCCTGATAACTCCTGTTGACTTGTTTACGTCCCTGAAACTTAACAATTTGCAAAGATGGCAAATGGAATGGGTATCAGATTTTAAAAAATGAGTACTAGGTTCAACCTAAAACCCCCTCAAGGTTGTGCTCCAGCATGGCTACAGTCCATTGACTGAAACAGAAGGTAAAAGGTATATTAAGTATTGAATTAAGGAAATTACATTTACTTTATCATTTCAAGCAGCTGGAATAAAGATATATACATTTGATGAGTTTTTTTTTTTTCAATATTGATTTCTACAAGAAATGTTTTGGTAAAAATACAAATGGAAACATACCTCTACTGAAGAACAATTGATAACTGGTAATGAGCTATGAATAATCAATTAAAAGGTTACATTTTAGTAAACTCTCAATCAAACTGTCTAACCCATGCCAGCATGGAAAACAGACATTAAACGATGATGATGATGATCAGAAAGTGAAAAAATAGTACAAGATATTACAATGGATGCTTTTATTGTAAAAGTAATTATTCGATGATTCTGGTATGAAGGAAATATATTTGGAAGTATTACATAATCGACAGGAGTTCAATACCTTTGATTTATAACTTCAAATAGCAACATAAAATCAATAGAGATCAAACATCCATGCTTCTGTTGAAACTTTAGATTTCCACATTGCTAGAAATTCTATGAGCAAAAAATAATTCAAACAAAAATCTGTGATGAGTATCAAAAATCTAATTAGAAATAATTGTATGGTGAAGAGAAGGCAATAGTAGCTCAGTGACTAATGTTATTTTAATAATCTTGGTAAGTGTTGGAGATAAGTCAGAATATATTTCAGTCACAGATCTCCTTAGCTAAGCATAGATTTTACTGTAATGATAAGAAAATCACAAAGTTGATGTTAGATATTGTACACATGTAGACAAAAAAGTGTATTTAAAAAAATTACCATATTTACTCAAATTGAAAGCACTGGTGCTGGTGCCACATAAAAACACCCAGTACTCTCTAAAATAGTTGCTGTTAGGAAGAGTATCCAGCTGTAGAAACCTTATCAAGACAGGCAATGGAAGCTGGTATGCCTTTTGGCCTTGCCAGCTCTTGTCAAACATCCAACCCATGCCAGCATGGAAAACAGACATTAAATGAAAACAGTGATGATGATGTATAAGTCAAACCTCTAATTTTGCATTCGTGATCAATGCCAGGCCTGCCTGACTGGCTCCTGTGCTGGTGGCATGTAAAAAGCACCCACTACACTCTCGGAGTGGCTGGCATTAGGAAGGGCATCCAGCTGTAGAAACATTACCAGATCAGATTGGAACCTGGTGCAGGCTTGCCAGTCCTCAGTCAAACCGTCCAACCCATGCCAGCAATGAAAACGGACCTTAAACGATGAATATTATTTGTGGTGAAAGTAGCCACGCCTTACAAATATTGGCAATCTTAATAAAAAGATGGTATTTGTACATTCCTGAATCAGCTAAAGATTATCCCTATAAGTTACTTGTACCTTTAATTGATATAATTATAACATTTCTACGATATGATTTTTTTTTTTTTCTGTATTCATTCTATATCAGATTTTAAGTCATAATCTATCTGACATCTTAATCTCATATATTAGATTGAAACATTAGGTAATAATTAATTAATAATGTAACTATATAGAGTTACTGGAGTCTCTAATTTTTAGGTTATAGTTCTGAATATGAAATCCAATCGTAAACAGGTTGCTTTGCACCCGTTTAGAACTAATTAAATAAATAGCAGAAATATACTGTAATAATTGTCAGATGCTAGACATGTCTGATGTTGTCTTAATTACAGTTAAGAAGGAAATCTCTCTACTCTCAACTAAATACTACTAAACTGATTCTATAAAGTAATGTATCATTTCTTTCATATATTTTTTGACACCACAGCCAACTCTTCAATGAGAATTATGATAGAAAAACTGCAAGCTTTTTACAAAGATATACCATTTTTCTGTCATAATTCTCGTTTGCAGTTTTGACAAGGGTATTATTCATCATCATCATCATCATCATCATAGTTTAACATCCGGTTTCCACGCTAGCATGGGTTGGACGATTTGACTGAGGACTGCTGAACCAGATGGCTACACCAGGCTCCAATCTGATCTGGCAGAGTTTCTACAGCTGGATGCCCTTCTTAACGCCAACCACTCTGAGAGTGTAGTGGGTGTTTTTACGTGCCACCGGCACGAGGGCAAGTTTGGCAGTACTGGCAACGGCTATGCTCAAACGGTGTTTTTTATGTGCCACCTGCACAGGAGTTAGTCCAGCGGCACTGGCAACGACCTCACTCGAATGTTTTGTTCACGTGCCACCGGCACAAGTGCCAGTAAGGTGATGCTGGTAACGATCACACTCAAATGGTACATTTTATGTGCCACCGGCACAGAAGCTAGATAGCTGCTCTGGCAGTGATCCCGCTCTATTAGCATTGGTGAATAAATAGCATTGTTGATTACAGGTTTACTGTATTTCTGATTGAAAGAGTTACAAGTCTCATAACTCTGTGCAGAACAAATATCACCAAGGATATCATTAAAAAAAAACACACCAGTTTTTCAATTTCCTTACCAATGTTTACATTAAGAATATATTTGGTACATGGAAGCTGAAAGAAGCCTGTCACATGTATATATATATATCTTTTGTCATTTATTTGTAACAGTCATTAGACTGTGGCCATGCTGAGACACCACCTTGAAGAATTTTAGTCAAATGAATCAACCCCAGTACTTATTTTTTTAAAACCTGGAGCTCATTCTATGAGTCTCTTTTGCTGAACTGCTAAGTTACAGGGATGTAAACACACCAACATCAGTTGTCAAGTAGTTGTGGGAGACAAACACAGGCACAAAGATGCACACACATAGACATATATACATACGACAGGCTTCTTTCAATTTTCTGTCTACCAAATTCATTCATATATATATATATTTATTATTTTATTATGGCTGGGTTCCAACTCAGGCCACAGCAGCAAAGCCCACCTCTCACACTTCTCCATCCAACATCACTATCTAAAGGCCCTGGGTACATTCAAGGCCAGCATCCGCAATCAAGTGGTCAATGTAAGTGTGACAATGTTTTCCTCTTCTTACATCACCATGAAGTGGGCTCCACGACACACACACACACACACACACACACACACAAACGCATGCACATATATATGTATACACACACACGTGTGTGTGTGTGTCTGTGTGACAGGCTTCTACACAGTTTCTGCCTACTAAAGTCTCTTCACAATACATTGGTGAATTCAAGGTTCTATCTAGAAGATATCCCAAGGTGCTATGCAATAGGAAATCTCTAGCAACACCTCCAATGTTTCCAGTGCTTTTAACAGTTGTACAAGGGTGAAACTGTCTTTCTATGACCTAAAAGTTAATAGCAGAGAAAGGTGGGGAGAGAGAGAAAGAGAGATGAGCATACAAGCAACAGAGACAGAGAGTTGTTCCAAATCTGAGTCAATTTTTATAGAAATTTAGCTATGTCCGTCCCTAAATTTCTTACTCCAACAAACTTTCTTACAAAATCCCTTCATGCAGAGACAATCTGAAGGTATCAATGATGTATTGGTAATGGTGGCTTCTTTCAGGTGTTCTTGTAATATAAACCTTGTGCATATTAATTAATAACGAATTAGTTGAATTATCTGCCTG
Source organism: Octopus bimaculoides (assembly GCF_001194135.2). Lineage (NCBI taxonomy): Eukaryota > Metazoa > Mollusca > Cephalopoda > Octopoda > Octopodidae > Octopus > Octopus bimaculoides. Next base: position 89,142,298 of record NC_068987.1, read on the forward strand.
TTTAATTAGATAAATGAAATAACTTTAACAAGGAACTACAGTTCAAATCACTTTCTCGTTATAAAAGTAACATTATATAATTAAGAGACTGTCTTAAATATGTCATTTGATGATGGATGTCAGTAAAAGATGTTCAGAAAATCAAAGAATTGGTGCATTCAAACAGAAATGTTAATATGATGCAGGCACGATTAAGGGGCTCTCTTTGTAACTATATGGTTTCAGGTTCTGTCCCACTGCGCAGTACCTTGGATATGCATCTTCTACTATAACCCTAGGTCAACCAATGCCTTGTGAATGAATTTGGTAGATGGAGACTGTGTGGAAGCCTGTTGTGTTTATGTGTGTGTGCGCGCACGCGTGTGTGTCTGTATCTGTTTGTTCCCCTCTACCACCACTTGATAAGTGGTGTTGGTTTGTTTACGTCCCTTCACCTTAGCAGTTGAGCAAAAGAACACATTTAAGGAGGATGATAAGTGAGGTTGATTTGTTGAGCTAAACCCTTGAAGGTAGTACCCCAGCATGGCCACAGTCTAATGATTGAAGCAAGTAAAAGAAGATAGAAGAAAATGGTATTTGTTCTGACTAAGATTCATGAGCATTCTTTGCCATTCTGGCCATTTACAATGCAGGGAACTAGGTAACAACTGACCTTCTTGAAGCCTTGAGGTTATTATTGGACACAAAATTTAAAATAAGATGAACGCCTAAAGTACTTTGGGAAAAGGATGGCAACTTTTTGAAATGACCTAAAGATAAATAACTTTTGCAATCACTATGATTGGTTGTAAAAACCCTCAACCCACCTCTCTCTCTCTCTCTCTCTCTCTCTCTCTCTCTCATTTTTCTCTTAGGTGTGTATCTAATTTTAATACTTATTTTCAACTACATCAATTATATAATTCTTTAATCTAATAATTCTTTTTTAATTACTTAAATCAGTGATTCTCTAGTGATATGCCATGTGATGTTGCTAGAGCTTAAATCATTTATATTTTTAGAGTAAAATATATAAGCTTTTTTTTTTGTGCAT
>NC_068987.1:89143687-89144719 GCF_001194135.2 Octopus bimaculoides
TAAACATTCCCATTTTTGTACCTCATCATCCCAGCGAACCAGGAAATATAGAGAATGTCAGGGATAAATGTGTTGGATAAAGATAAAATTAGTTGAAGTGGAGTCGAAATAAAAATATATTTGAAAATCCTTTTGTTTAACTGTAAGACTTATTGTTAATTCTTAACAGTAATAACAATAATATGCTGCAAATCCCTTATTTTGGTTTGGAAAAAAAGGTGGGGCGAGGGGAGATATATTTAATAACAAACCATGTAATTCACACTCTGGAAAATTTATTTCTGTAAAATGTTTTTTTTTTCTTAAACACACAAGATATAGTCTATAAATTTAGGATATATACTTTCTCATACAACAATTACTGATATATTTGTTTTAAATCGTTCATCTTTCTCCCCCACCCCCCACCCACACACACAAAAATTAGTTTGGGCATGATTTTTATTATTATTTTTCTTTCCTTAATGAAAATTGTGCAGGTGAAAGGATCAATGGGGGTGTGGGGGGAAATTTCCGAGGATTCCACCCCATTTTCATTGGTGAATTATTTTCACTAAATGTATTCAAGTAGCTGGAATGGAACTATGAAGGATTGAGTCCAATATAGTGCAACTAACATACAATCATCACCAGAAATATAAACTTGTTCATTTAGTGTCATACAGCACCAGATGGAAGTCAATCTAGAAATAGATTACACCTGGCAACAAAATGCTGAGTAGAGATGCTTGCAAACAGCTATTTTGAATGAATGTAGGGACCAAAATAACCCCCCCCCCTCACACTTTTCTTTTTCTTAACTTATCAAAGAATGATTGTAGTATATATTTTTATTTTCATGTAGTTGCATAACAGTGCATATTTTGTATAAAATATTTTTTCGACTAGATTAGCATCTTTTTTTTTTTTCGTGGTGGGGGGGTCACAAAATTGAAATAGATATTAAGGGAATTCCTGTGTTTATATTTATAATGTGTGTTTTCTTTTCATCAAGCTGCATCTGATGTTAAATTGAATGTTTTCTTTTTGATT
>NC_068987.1:89145010-89152168 GCF_001194135.2 Octopus bimaculoides
ATCAGTTTGTTATCTTGTAGTTTTTGAATATAGTTGGCACGTAAAAGCACCCACTATATTCTTGGAGTGGTTGGCGTTAGGAAGGGCATCCAGCTGTAGAAACTCTGCCAAATCAGATTGGAGCCTGGTGCAGCCATCTGGTTCGCCAGTCCTCAGTCAAATCGTCCAACCCATGCTAGCATGGAAAGCAGACGTTAAACGATGATGATGATGATGATGATTTGTGTTCTTGAAACAAGTTCAAGTAATCACTTGTTTTATATATATATTTTTTTAAAGAAATACCAGCAGACACAGGCATGTCTGTGTGGCTAAGAAGCTCGCTTTACAACCACATAGTTTCAGGTTCAGTCCCACTACATAGCACCTTGAGCAAGTTTCTTCTATAGCTCTAGGCCACACAATCTTTATGAATGAATTTGGTACTGTGGAAGTTACCGAATTCATTCAATTTGAAACTGTGGAAGCCTGTCATATATGTGATCAAAATAGACACCAAAGAGCCAATGAGGCTGGTGTTGTTCTCTGTTGGCAAGACTCTTTTTATCAATTTTACTATATGTTTGTGTGTCTCTCTGTCTGTTTGTCCTCGACAAACCATTTGACAGTGTTGGTTTGTTTACATTCCTGTAAGTTGACCTCAGCAGAATTTGAACTCAGAACGTAAAGACAGACGAAATACCGCTAAGCATTTCGCCCGGTGTGCTAACATTTCTGCCAGCTCACCGTCTTAAGACTTAAAAAATATTGAAAGACTGAAATAGTGTTAGCACAACCTGCAAAAAATTTCTGACTGGAATTGGAATGAGAACACTTGTGCCGTGATTCCTATGCAAGTCATTGACTTCCCTAATATTGGCAACTGTTAAAAAAAAAGTAAAAACAATATCTATTTTTATTTATTTAAGTAGTGGGGTCCTTCCTGAGCCCCTGCTATCTCTCCCCCCTCCCCCCTCTCCCATCTCCATACTGATATTTCCCATCAACCACATCTCTACCCTTGTTCATCATTCACTACATTTACCTCCATCTCCATCTCTAACCATCTGTTACTTTTCCCTCATGCTCTTATCAAACTACCCATCCTCTCACCACCCCCTCATCCACTGACTCTATTCTCTCTTATTCTCACCTTCTTGTACCTTGAGAGATTGTTCTGGCACATCATCACTACCATTCTTCTCTTCTTTCCATCTACTGCTACTTACCTTTATATGATCTGGTGGAGCCATGTGTCTCCTCTATAGCAAGGCACCTATTCTTGTCCCTCCTTCATACTTTAGTCTCTCAACACCTGGCATTCTACTCAACACCTGTCTTCTACTATAGCCTCAGGCCAACCAAAGCCTTGTGAGTGGATCTGGTAGATGGAAACTAAAAGAAGCCTGTTGTATGTGTGTGTGTGTGACTGAGTTTGCCCTTCCCCCGCCATTGCTTGACAACCAATGTTGGTGTGTTTATGTCTCTATAACTTGGTGGTTCAGCAAAAGAGACCGACAGAATAAGATCTAGGCTTACAAAGAATAAGTCCCGGGGTCAATTTCTTCGACTAAAAGCAGCGCTCCAGCATGACTAGTCAAATGACTGAAACAAATACAAGAATTGCATAACTCCAAGTACCACAACACACATTGGGTAAAAGTTACAGGGTTACTGATTTAGTAAATAATACATTGAGAATAATTATGTAAATTAATTAGTATAGAATTTTTAAAAAATATGAAAATGCTTTACTAATCTTTCAGAAAACCAAAGATGTTAGTTTAAAATTTTACACTTAAATTTTTTATTTTCTTGGGAAGTATCTATGTTTATATGAAGCAACTTGAACCATCTTCTGCATGGTTTGGATGCAACAATTCTGAGTAAATCTAGATTCTTGACCAATTGAAGATTGTGGCATCTTTTTAAAGTTATCCAAAGCTTAATGAAGTCCTGCCTTTGTATTTTTTTTAGGTATTAATACTTAAGACTTGATTAAGGTTAAGTATGACTGCTTGTATTACAATTCATTTTTTTCTTGAGCCCCAGGACTCATAAAGTTGGTTACTTGGTTTCTATCGCATATAAATGACTAAAATCAAAGCATTGCTCTTGAACAGGACACCAGTCCATTGCAGGATTCAAGACCAATAATTTTAAGGAGAGGGGAGCAATAGATTACATAGATTCCAATATTTGACTTGTATCTTATTTTATCAACTCTCAAGGGATGAAAGACAGAGTTGGACCTCAGTAGGGTTTGAACTCAGAACTTGAAGAAACACAAGAAATGCTGCTAGCCATTTTGTCCAACATGCTGACAATTCTGACACCTCACCACATTTGCATTACAGTATAGTTTTATTTTAAGCATGATTGGTTTTCATTGTAAGTTGGCAAGCTGGCAGAATCGTTGACAAAACACTTAGCAGTATTTCACCCATCGCTACGTTCTGAGTTCAAATTCCACCAAGGTCAACTTTGCTTTTCATCCTTTCAGGGTCAATAAATTAAGTACCAGTTGCATACTGGAGTTGATCTAATCGACTGGCCCCTTCCCCAAAAATTTCGGGCCTTGTGCCTAGAGTAGAAAAGATTACTATATGTCTCAAAGGTGGTGAACTGACAGAATTGTTAGTGTGCTGGACAAAATGCTTAGCGGTATTTTGCTTGTTGCTAGGTTCTGAGTTCAAATTCTGCCAAGGTTGACTATGCCTTTCATCCTTTCGGGGTTGATAAATTAAATACCAGTGAAACACTGGGGTCGATGTAATTGACTAGTCCCCTTCCTCCGAATTTCAGGCCTTGTGCCTTCAGTAGAATGGATTGATTTTCATTGAGATTTTCTACTTTAAGGATATGAAAATAAATTATTGTTTCTTTGTAATTATTAATCATTTTCACAAAATCATTTCTGTTTTAGAACTAACAGATGAATATTCATCTTTGTTTTTACTTTTTAACTTGTTTCAGTCATTAGACTGTGGCCATGCTGGGGCACCACCTTGAAGAGTTTTTAGTTAAATGAATTAACCCCAGGATTTCTTTTTTTTAAGCCTGGTACTTTGGGTCTCTTTTGCCAAACTGCTATGTCATAGAAACATAAATACACCAACACTGGTTATTAAGTGGTGGTGGGAGACAAACACAGATTCAAAGACACACACACATGCATGCATGCAAGCATACGCACACACACACACATACACACAAACAGATTTCTTTCAGTTTTCGTCTACCGAATCCACTCACAAGGCTTTTGGTTGGCCCAAGGCTATAGCAGAAGACACTTGCCCAAGATGCCATGCAGTGGGGCTGAACCCGAAACTATGTGGTTGGGAAGCAAGCTTCTTACCACACAGTCACACCTGCACCTCTCCACACAGCCACTTTGTTGATATTTTTTTCTTATACCACCTTCAGTTATTGTCATAAACCAAAATTAGGAACTATAAATTTTGTCATAAATTATAAATATATTAATTACAAAATTAACATTTGATTTTCCTTTTTTCAAGTGTCTTCTTTATACAGTTTTGAATCTTTTCCTTATTTTTTTTATTCCGATTTATAACAACAAAACTGTAACCCCATCTCTCTTTATCTGTAATTCCATAATAGAATTAACGTTATCTCTTGGAATACGAAAGATGAATTCATAAGCAGTTGGTGCCCTGTTTTTTATGCTTTTGTGAATCACCAAAGAGAAAAAACATCACCCCCCACTAGGAACCCAGATAGCTTATATTAAAAATGTCTAAACACACTTTCTGTCATAATATAAAGCTTAAAAAAACAACTACATATACCCATAGAGTACTGATAATATATTCTTATTTTAGAAAACTGTGCTAACATGATATCTGTCAGAATATACACAAATCCGGAGCAGTCATAAATAGAGAGAAATGTTGGCCAAAACTATTTATGAAATAAATATAAGCTATTAATCAATTGCACTAGTTTGCAGAAAACTATTGGTATTACAAGGATATTTACCTCAACTTTTATTACTTTAATTAAAATTCATTATTTAATCGATGGAAACTTGAAATGTGTTACTTCTACACACCTAACTATCTAAGTAGATAACCCAGTCTTTATCTCTTTATCATTAGATTGGCTACTGAAATAAGTTTGTCAGGTACAGGCACTTGTGTAGTATTATTGCACAGCTGTAGCATCCATTAGTAGTTTCTCTTGCGGTGCTTCTTGGACTTAGTTGATGTTGTCACTGCTGAACTGTTTGGGGAGACGTAGCAAATATCCAAAATGTATGTATAACACAGCAGTATTCTGTTGTTATATTCTTGCAATGTCTTTGTTTCTTCACTTTCTTCACTTTCTACAAAAAATGTCCATGTTTTAATTTTGAAGCTTAATTTTTAACTTCTGTTAATTTGCAAATTGTTTTCGATATTTTTCTCATAAAATTATCTCCAGTGCAACTTAAAGATTTTAAATGAGAAGTTATGATGTCTTTGCTTTATTTCAAAAATGAAAAAGAAATTAATTAGACTTGATGCTAATTAAGAATTCAATGAATGATATAATTTTAAAAAAATATTCTATTGTCATTTCTGCGTAAATCACTGTTTTTATATTCTAAAAAGTGTGTGTGTTTACAACAGCCTCCTTTCATAAGCTTCTTTAATTGTCATTTTGTTTGCATAATAATTACAATTACATAAAATTTCAATTGTGCTGGCTTTTCATTGTGGACAACTAATCCTTAATTCACATTAATCTCTCTTTCACATATATTGACATTAGTTAACAACACGGAAAAATAATCTGGTAATTTCATTCAGGGATTTATTTACTATACTGTATATGTTATTTCTTCAATTTTTGTTGTCTTTATTTTCTTTTAGTTTTACTCCTTAATTTATTTTATTTCTTAGTTTACTTTTTCATCTCAATTTGGATTAACAAGATTAGAAATTAAATAATACTTTTTCTTTTAGGATTTGTATCGTTAATGTTGCTTTATAATAATCTATAAACATTAAACACATTAAAGATTGTTACAGGTTTGTTTTTCTTATATATCACCATCACCATCATCATCATCATCATCAACTTTAAACGATGATGATGATGATTGGGGTGTTAGATATATTTGTTCACTTTTTTCCTAGTTGACACTCCGTCATCGTCATGTCTGAAAAAAGGTAAAGTTTATTCAAATTTCAAAAACATAAGCAAAAGTTGTAGAGGAAGAACAGATCTTTAAAAGCCATAAAAATTCTATGATAAAAATTATTTTTCATGTTAACTGAAATAATATTGGAAATTTCACCCAGCCACTGAGAAACATTGTTATCACAGAATATACATCAGAGACATGTATAGGTGACTATGTTTGTGTCTGTTTTGTTGCTTGTCTTATGTTTACATCAGTCTAAAAACTAGTTTCCTTGTTTAGGTTGCACCTCTTGCTGTCCCTAAACTTAATGATGCAACAAATAGAAATCAATAAGAAAAGTACCTGGTCCCAGCTTAATATAAATACTTAACTAGATATGATTGACTAAGACTCTTGTAAAAGGTGCCCCAGTATGACCTTAGTCCAATAACTGAAACAAATAAAAGAAGATATATATAAATATATATGTCAATATGTATGGGAGGACAAGACTTGAAGGTGTTTCTTAGAGTGAAGTGGGTCTAGGATATATACTTAACCATCTTCTCACACCGTCTCCGATGAAGGGATATAATAAATATCCTGGAAACAGCTGTAAGACCTTCTATTTATAAATGTTCTATTTTATACACAACCTTGGTTTTTTATCTCATTCTGAAAAGTAAATCCTTATATATATACATGTATGTATATATGGCAAGAAGAAAATGGAGGGAATCCAGACCAGAGGTAGTATTCATCAGCTGTTAGACATCATATTATGATGTCTATTTATTTATTTAAAACAGTTCTGATAATATATACATGTGTAAATTACTAGTTAGTATTTCACACATGTATATATATATATATATATATATATATTATTAGAACTGTTTTAAGTAAATAAATAGACATATTATAATGTCTAACAACTGATAAATACTACCTCTGGATTCCCTCCATTTTCTTCTTGCCATATAAATTGAGGGTAAACCAATTATTATCCTTGCCTAATTATTATACTCAGTAGTGTAATTGCCAAGCAATAACCAACACTTGTGTATTAATTGGGTATTCTATCAGCAGTATATTGGATAGATACTATCCCTTAGTTGGTTGGATTCACAACCCCTAACTCTCTTTCAATTATATATATATATCCCCCCCACACACACACAAACACACACTCACATACACACGCACATGTGCATGCACAGAATATTTATATGCAAAGGTTCTAGCAATTATATATTTGACTTATGAGACATGTTTTGTGTATGGTTAAGTCAGTGTGTCAATTTAATAACAAAAGCTCCACCGAGTTGTATGAAAGGGAGCCAAAAATCAGTATCTAGTCCCTCACTATTGATTCTTTGCCATGCAAGTCCTCTGTGTTTGGACTTACATATAATACAACCTCCACCCACCCATCCACTAAACCAAGCTTCTTTTTACAGTTCTGAAATAAACCATCAAAGGATTTCGTGTATATATATGTATATAGTGTGTATGTTTATATGAATATGTATATATATGTGTAATATATTTGTAATGTAGTGCAAGATAAACCTGTTTTTTTTTTGTTCAACACTGGAGGCTTGCTTGTTGTATTGTGAAAACTGTAAATAAGTGTCATTGTGAGAAACAGAAAGACATTTGCCTACAATTGTCATAATACAGTGATGACTCCAGTGTATTGAGAAAAATAGGCTTGCTTTGCATCACACCATTAGATACAGGAGGGAAGGAATGAATGTTACTTAGTGACTAAAATATAGATATATATATACATCATCCTAATTTTATGCTCGTTTTCCATGGTGGCATGGGTTGAACGATTTAACAGGAACTGGCAAGGCCAGGGGCTGCACCAGCTTCCATAGTCTGTTTTGGCTTGGTTTCTACAGATGGATGCCCTTCCTAACACCAACCCCCTTTTACAGAGTGTACTGGGTGCCTTTATATGTAGCACCAGCATATATATATACATACACATATATGCATATATATATACATACATACATATATATATACACATATATATA
>NC_068987.1:89152297-89155984 GCF_001194135.2 Octopus bimaculoides
TATATATATATATATATATATATATATATATATATATGTGTGTGTGTGTGTGTGTGTGTATAAATAAATAATACATTTCTAAATCTCTGAGAGAGATTTATGCAGTAGTGATACGATAAAGTAGTTGTATGCTGTCAACTTAATGTGACAGTCCCATGAAGGGAATAATACTACTGCTATTTAGCCCTAGGAAGCTTCCTAGGGATAAATAGCAGTAATATTATTCCCTTCATGGGACTGTCACATTAACTTGACAGCATACAACTACTTTATATATATAGGTGTGTGTATGTGTACATTATTCTTATACAAGAGTGTTGTTGACAATGACTTCAAAGTTTTGACCAACTAAGTATGCAAAGGTGTGCATCCTAGTGGTAGGGCATTGCAGCCATGATCACTATATCAATAAGTTTGATTCCTGGACCAAGTGGCATGTTGTGTTCTTGAATGAAACATTTCATTTCACATTGCTCTGCAACCATTTTGACATCGGACATCTGTACAGACAATGTCCATTTGATGGAGGGAGTGCTGTTATATACAACACATACATTTGATCACTATATGTTTCCTTATTACCCACAGAGAGCTAAACACAGAGGGGACAAACAAGGACAGACAAAGGGATTAAGTCGATCACATCGACCCCAGAGTGTAACTGGTACTTATTTAATCGACCCCGAAAGGATGAAAGGCAAAGTCGACCTCGGCGGAATTTGAACTCAGAACATAACACCAGGTGAAATACCGCTAAGCATTTCACCTGGCATGCTAACGATTCTGCCAGCTCGCTGCCATTTGATCACTATAAGCAAATTATTTGTGCATGTCGTTCAGCAAAAACTGAACACCCATGTTTAATGGGAGATTCCATCATATTCCATGCAAGCATAGGAAAGTGAACTTTAAAATGATGATGATGATGATGATGATGATGATGATGATGATGATGATGATGATGATGATGATGATGATGATGATGATGATGATGATGATGATGATGATGATGATGATGATGATGATGATGATGATGATGATGATGATGATGATGATGATGATGATGATGATGATGATGATGATGATGATGATGATGATGATGATGGTGGTGTTTATATTATATATTTTTATCTATTTTATAAGTTAGTCATTTTGCTACTTTGGCATTTCACCCGTGCATTCAGAGGTTCATCAGGCAAGTCGTGACAAGAGATTTTTGTTGGTTTTATACATATATAAGGGATTCATATTGTAGGCAAAGTAGGAGGTGTTGGTGGGGGAAAGAAAGATTTAACGAGGGAAAAAAAACCAGGAGCAAAGGAAGAGGTGGGGAAAAGAAGAAAGAAATAGAAATGAAAAGGGAAAAGGAAAGAAGAGAAGTAATTAAGAGAGAAATAAGGTTGGATGGGCAGATATTGGTTCAATAAAAAACTTGAGTAGAAATAAATAAAATAAAAACTATCAAATAAGTAAATCAAATTGAATGGGAGAAGGAATTTGGTGAATGTGTGTGTGTGTGTGTGTGAATAGATTGGTTTCAAATTTTAGCACAAATCCTGCAATTTGGTGGGGAACAAGAAAACCAATTGTATAGCTCCAATATTCAGCTGGTACTAATTCCATGGATCCTCCCTCTTCTAAAGGATTGAAAGGCAAAGTTGAGCTCAGTGGATTTAGTATTCAGAATGTAAAGATGGACCAAAGTAGCAAGGATTCTGCCAGTCGGATGCTTTTGTGTGTGTGTAAATAGATTGATTGATAAAGGGATTATAAACTGAATGTAACTGGGTTGGGGGTGAGTGAATAATTAAAATGGGAAATAAATGAAAAATATTAATTGAAGAATGTTAATTGAAAAGGCCCGCCTGTTTTGTGGGTTTGGTTTTAGTTGTTGATTAAAGGTTCAGGTTTCAGAAAACTGACCAGAATAAATTACTGATGAGTTAGTGATGGGAGTGGGTAGTAGTGGGAGAAGAAGGAGAGGAAGAAGATGATGATGATGATGGTGATGGTGATGGTGATGATGATGATGATGATGAAGGAAGAGGGGAAGAATGATAAGGAGAAAGGGTGGATAAAAAGGATAATAAAATAACAACAGCAGCTGTAGCAGCAATAACAAGAAGGAGAAGGAGAAGAAGAAGAAGGAGGAGGAGGAGGAGAATAATAATAATAATAATAATAATAATAATAATAATAATAATAATTTCTTTTATTAGCCACAGGGGCATAAATGAGGGGGATATCACACGGACGATCAACAATTTGTGTGAAGGTTTACATGAAAGACGAGGAGAAAGTAATGGAAAGCACAGTGAAATGCGATAAAAGTATATATAGTGTAAATAGTATGTGATAACATGTAGGTGCACTGCTCTTGATACCTGAGAAACCCCACCTGGGGTCCATAGAAGAACCCCACAGATCTAGGAATACCTTGGCCGCCAAAAGCATGAACCCTTGTCCAATTGTTGCTCTCCTGCCTACAGGTGCATACTTAGAGTAGGGCTATTCACCTTAACCCTTTTTGCCACAGTCACCCATCTTTTCACAATTTGACCAGGAAGTAGCACTTTTCTTTCCAAGTGGACAAGGGCTTGACTGAAGAGGAAAGTGTCTTCCCTTAATCCTTTCAGCCTCGTCCACCACACAACCCCTTTTGCCATAGCCACTAGACAGAGGAACACTGCCTGCCCTGCCTCGTTAAAAGTGGGTGCTGGAGCAATCCTCACTATGTTTTTAGCCAAGAATTGAACTCTACCTACACACGGTAACAGCTGTTCAAAATAACTCCACAAAGTTGGCAATACTTGGATGTTGCACAAGTGTGGACTGGTTTCATCACTCTGTATGCATCTTGGACAGTCCTACCTTGCTTCCATGCCTGTAGAATTTATCTCAGACTGACAGTGCTCTTTGGTAGCACTGTCAGAGATTTCTGGAAGTTATCCATGGTAATACCAGGCCTGAAAGTCTTTTGAAGTAGACCAGCTGGTTCATCTTTGTTGACACCTTGGGTTTCCCTGAGAACATCATTGCTCATACCTATCACTAGATTTCTATATATTGCTAATGTACGGCTTCCACTAACTGCATTTCCTGAGGGCTGTGAGTGCCTGATGACATTCCAGGTGCCAAGTACCCAATCTTGGTCTATTCTTGACCCAAGACTGCAGCTCAATCAAAAAGATGAGCTGCAGAAAGGTGTGTCTTACAAACATAGACCACACCACTGTCCAGAGAAATCTGCAAGTGCTGTAACTGCAGCTTGTGTCTGTGCATCAGCAGCTATGCCATGCCAAGTGCCTTTTAGAGGGTACTGGCATGGCAACAAAGTAAATGCCCCAGTCTGGCCAAACATGAACTGGGGCAAGGCACAAAGTACAAGAGCCAGGTAGTAAGTTAATAAGGTGATGTAAACATCTGCTACCTCAGGTACTGTTAATAAAATCAAATCAAATAAAATAAAACTTGACAGAAAATATTTAAAATTCCAAACAGCAAAACCCCCTCTTAACCCGTCTCTCTTCATTCCTTTTCCCTTTTCACCTATTTTGTTTTCTGGTTTGTTTTCTTCCTGTTTTTTTCCACTTCCTTTCCCCCTGTTTTTGACCTCCTTTTCTTTTCCTTTTCTCCGCCAACGCCTCATATTGCATCCAAAGACAGAAATCCCGTTAATATATATAT
>NC_068987.1:89156113-89161478 GCF_001194135.2 Octopus bimaculoides
TATATATATATATATATATATATAATGTATAACTTCCATCAAAAATTTTTACTCGTAACTTGCTTGAAGGATCCTGTGAACAAACTCCAGGGTAGCCAGAGACTGACTTAAACAAAATAAAAAATATTATTTCTCTCTATTATGATATTGAGTACTTTTTCTTTTGACAGTCAACACTAAACATGTGTGTGTGTGTGTGCATTTATAGATACATGTGTATGTGTGTGTGTGTGTGTATGTATGTATGTATCTATGTAAGTATGTATGTATGTATGTTTGTATGTGTGTATGCATGTATGTATGTATATGCACACATGCACATACAGAGAGAGAGAGATACATTTCCATCTGTTTCAACAAGAATTTTTTGCATTACAATGGTGTATATTTGGGCTGGGTTTTTTTATAGAGTTCTTGGGCTGTATGATTGCCAAAATCTTAAGCTTGCATTTGCAACCTTAAGAAACAACGCAATAATATGTCAAGGATTATATTATCTTTTAGAAAAATTGTGAAATGAAATAACATAAACCTAATTTCTGATATTTGTTTGCACGCTTTACATATGTTTATATTCAGTTTTGGAGAAATAAATTTATAAAAACATTATAACATAGAAAGGTAATAATTTAAGGAGCATGCTACAATTGTGTTCGGTGTGAATTTGGTAATTTATGCCTACATAATTCCTTATTTTAGGTATGTTTCCATGAATAAAATACATTTAAAATTCTAACCTGCATACTCAAATATTTGTCGGAAGAGAAGTGTCTATTTCTATCATACTTACAGAAAAAAAAATATGAAAACATATGGTGCGTGTTTGTATGTGTGTGTGTGTGTGTGTGTGTGTGTACGTGCATACATATATGTATATATATATGTATATGTGTGTGTATGTGTATTTATAATATACACATACATATACACAACAAATATCCATATATAATATTCCATCTGTTTTCATTTTTTTCTGTGGGTATATAGAAATAGGCAGTTATGTATCTATACATTTTTGTGAAAACAATATTAACTTGCCAAAATTCTTTAAAGGAAAAGAATCTAATGTGTTGTAGTTGAGAGGATGAGGGGCAAAAGTAAGAGAGAAAAACGAAATCAGAGCTTAAAATATATTAAATATTGAATTTCAAAATTTATGATTTCAATAATGACATACATTAATTTGTTTTTTAAATTCATAGTTTCCTATTTTTACTTTTCTTTTTTTATTATTTGATAAAGGGTTGGATAAAGTGCCCTATGGTATATTTTTTCCATCTCTTTTAAGCCTCAATTCACATCTTGCTATTGTCAGTTTTGTCGTTTATCCTTCCTTAGATGATAAAATAAACTGCTGATATAATTGATATAATTGGTTGTTTCGTTTCTCAAAGATTTCTGCCCTTATACCGACATTAGAAATTATTATTTCATTTTTTTTTTTTTTATAATTTTATCTTCCTTTCCGTCTGTTTATCAAAATTCAGTAAATGTTTGGTTAGGCACAAGCATGGCCGAGTGGTTTAGAAGCTCATTTTGCTACCATGGGTTTTCAGGTTCAATCTTACTGCATGGCACTTTGGGCAAGTGGCTTCTACCTAAGCTTTGTGAAACTGTGTAGAAGCTTATCACACACACAAACACAAATACATATTTGTGTCTTTGTGTCCTTATCCTCTGTTGCTTGACAACTGGTGTTGGTTTCTTTACATCCTTGTGACTTAGTGGTTCAGCCTAAGAGACCAATAGAATAAGTACCAGACTTGGAATATAAATGGTTGGAGTCGACTGTTCGGTTAGACTCTTTATGACAGTGCCCCAGCATGGCAGCAGACTGGCATAAGTAAAAGATAAAAGACAGAAGATAAAAAAACTTGCTTAAGAAATCCCATTTGTATTTCTGAAAAGTATTGAAAAAAAAAATTGACTACCCACCACCCGTGCCAGTGGCACATAAAAAGCACCATCCAAACGTGGCCAATGCCAGTACCCCCTGACTGGCCCCTGTGCCGGTGGCACGTAAAAAGTACCCACTACACTCTCGGAGTGGTTGGCATTAGGGAGGACATCCAGCTGTAGAAACCTTGCCAGATCAGATTGGAGCCTGGTGCAGCTGCTGGCTTGCCAGTCCTCAGTCAAACCATCCAACCCATGCCAGCATAGAAAGTGGAAGTTAAACGATGGTGATGGTGATAATGATGCTAAATTATTTAAGGGACTTTTATTTTAAATTATTCTGGATTTTTTTTCTCCTCAGAATATGTTCCAAATTAAAAAGTTGATATAATTCTTTACTTCTGAACTGTTGCTTCAATGAGCATCCTCATATTTTTAACCTCATCTGTTGTGTTGTATAAACCATCATACTGAGAAGTTTGGCAGTTTTCCTCATAATCTTGTGTTCTGTTTGTGTGTAAGCAGGCACAGGTGTGGCTGTGTGGAGGCGCAGACATGGCTGTGTGGTAAGAAGCTTGCTTCCCAACCACATGGTTCTAGATTCAGTCCCACTGCGTGGCACCATGAGACTCATTTACAACTATCATATGATGTGAGGACAAGGAAACGCAAGCATACACACATACACACTCAAACATACATATACATAGGACAGGCTTCTTTCAATTTCTGCTGACCAAATCCACTCGCAATATATTTTTAACATTTGCTAGTTAGGACACATCAGTAAACATTGAAAGATAAAATTCTTCCTCCTTCTTTTTCTCTCTCTCCCCTCTCACTCCCTTTCCTTTTTTTCTTTGTTAATCTTGGAGGGTCTGCACCCATCTAGATCTACAATAAAATCATCATTATACTTAATGTCAATATTTCAATGTAGATCTAACTATTTTGAATTCAGAATTAGTAATAATTTGATAGAACTAATGAATTTCTGTATATAGTTTGTATTTTGTCATATTAATCATGATGTCAGACTTCAAGACATATTTCCTGAACATCTGTGACCACAAGCAAGACTAAAATTATTCTAGCCTCTGCATATCTGGCAGAAAATTGGCACGGTTCCTATCTTGTACTGCATAGTTAATCTCAGAGAAGTATGCAGTGCAGCATAAATGTGTTAAGAAATATAAAAATACCCCAAATTTCAGATTTTTTTCTCATCACATGCTAGCTTCACATAATGAATATAAAAGTGTGATAGAATTAATACAATCTAGATGCATGTGTGGCTGTGTGGTAAAAAGTTGGATTTCCAACCACATAATTTTGTGTTCAGTCCCACAGCACAATACCTTGGGCAAGTGTCTTTTACTACAGCCCTGGAAATCCATCATGTGTATGTACGTGTGTGTGTTTGTGTTTATCCCCACCCCATACCATCTGACAGCCAGTGTTGGTTTGTTGATGTTCCCCCGCTTCCATAACTTAGCCGTTTAGCAAGAGAAACTGATAGAATAAGTATCAGGCTTTAAAAAGTAAGTATTGGAGGTGATTTGTCAACTACTCTTCAAAGCAGTACCCTAGTATGGCCACAGGCCAATGACTGAAAGATGCAAAAGATATAAAATAAAAGATTTTTGAAGTTAGAATATAATTTTATTTTTTAAATACTAAGCAATAACCGTGAACAAATATTTGTTTTTCATTTTACAATCACTTAAACAAAAGCATCTCAATAAAAATAAATGACATTCAGAATTTATTTATTTCGTTTTAAATAAAATCATGGTGAATAATTCTTTACTTTCATGCCTTTCATTCATTAAAACTATTTGAACTCGTTTAGAGGTTGTATTATTTGCAAATCTTGTCAAACTATAATCAGATACCACTAACAAATAACAGTAACTGAATCATAAATGGTGATTCCAAAATATATTAAAATAATTCAGAAATGTAAATAATATTGGTATGTAATCTGTGTATTAAAACATTAATTTTTTGTTAAATTATTTTGTATTTAAAAATGTTCCTTTGTAAAGAAGCACTGGAACACATTTCTTTGGCTTGATAGCCATTATGGGAGTTAGACTGTATGTAAAAGTTATCCAAAATATACAAAAATACTTTGCATCTCATTAACATGTGGCAATACTTAAAAATACACTTTAAAAACAAAAAATCTTGTTCTTTTTACTCTTGTTTATCATGTCACGTTTTCAAAAGTGAATGCTTATTGTATCCAAATCTGTATTGAATGCAACTCGTTCAATTAATTAAATATTTGCATGTAAAAAGCATCATCTGAACGTGACTGATGTCAGTACCCACTGACTGGCTCCTGTGCCAGTGGCAGGTAAAAAGCTCTATCCGAATGTAATCGATGCCAGGCCTGCCTGACTGGCTTCTGTGCCGGTGGCACATAAAAAGCACCCTCTATACTCTCAGAGTGGTTGGCGTCAGGAAGGGCATCCAGCTGTAGAAACTTTGCCAGATCAGATTGGAGCCTGGTGCAGCCTCCTGGCTCTCCAGACCTCAGTGAAACCATCCAACCCATTCCAGCATGGAAAGCGGATGTTAAATGACGATGATGATGATGATTTTCCAAAAATCAGTCAACAGAAAATCAGTCAACTAGCTGGAGAAATCACGCCTCATTATCTTAAACAGAATAGACACATTGGTTAATGAAGTTGATTGTAATGTCTTTGAACAGAGGTCTTCCAGGACTAAACAACAACTTAATTGTTATTGATGCAATATAAATTGTTTCAGAGATAATGGGAAAGTTTATTTTAAACATTTAGACATTGCTAATTTTATGCATATTATTATCTCAAATTCACAAAGCTTTTCTTTTTAACTATGATTTTCAAAAAGAATTGATGTTTGTTCATTTCTTTTATATCTCTGTTTTGAATTTCTGTTTTATTCATTTATTCATTTATTTATTAAATATTTACATTTATAATTTCAGCTGAGCGGAAAACTTCTCTTGGGAAAGAATGGCACCCAAGATGTCTACGTTGTGACCAATGTGATAAAGTTTTAGTACCAGGTCAACATGCTGAAGTAAGTTCAGAGAATTTCTTTGAAGAATTTTAGTGCCATTGATACAGTGTCTATGTTTACTTAATTACCCTATGTTGTATGAGGAACCTGTACACCCCCATGATGGGCTAAGTGAACTATACTAATTAGTATAAATGAGCATGTGCAGAAGAGTCTGAGAAGAGTGTCATATGTGCAGTCATAATGTGCAGGTCGTAGGAATTATTGAATAGAGATATCGTGGAGTGCTTGTTGAAGATACATAGTTCGGAGAGTAATAAAAGAACATCAGAAACGTCTATTATAACAGTGGCACCTTGGGCAAGTGTCTTCTACTATAGCCTCGGGCCGACCAAAGCCTTGTGAGTGGATTTGGTAGACGGAAACTGAAAGAAGCCTGTCATATATATAT
>NC_068987.1:89161793-89163569 GCF_001194135.2 Octopus bimaculoides
CGATGCTGGTGTGTTTACGTCTCCGTAACTTAGCAGTTTGGCAAAAAGAAACCAATAGAATAAGTAGTAGGCTTACAAAGAATAAGTCCTGAGGTCGATTTTCTCGACTAAAGGCGATGCTCCAGCATGGCCGCAGTCAAATGACTGAAACAAGTAAAAGAGTATATAACAGTGACGACAAGTCGTACGTCATATCACCCTAATTAATCATTTCTGCTCTAAGCACAAAGCTTGAAGTTTAGGGGAGGGAGCAAGTTGATTACATCATCCCCAGTGCTCAACTAGTATCTATTTCATTGATGTCGAAAGGATGAAAGGCAGAGTCAACCTCAGAATGCAATGACAAATGAAAAGCCATTAAGCATTTTCTCTGGAGTGCTAATGGTTCTGCCAGCTTGCTGTCTTACTTACCTTAATTAATAGAATGGTAAATATCTAATACTGAAATGAATGTAGGGAACCAGAGGCCTTAAGGTGGCTCTCTTTGTTGTCTTACCATTTTGATGCTAAATGTTTTTGGGAATCAATTTGCATTTCATCTTTTTTGTGATGAGAAAATAAGTACCAGTAATTCTACAGGGTGAAAGATTAACTAGATAAAGAACAAAGATGTAAATATAATCTTTTATCTTTTACTTGTTTCAGTAATTGGACTGCAACTCTGCCGGGGCACCATCTTGAAGAGTTTCAGCTCCCAGTCCTTATTCAAAGTCTAATACTTATTCTATTGGTCTCTTTTGCTGACCAGCTAAGTTACATGGACACAAACACATAAACACTAGTTGTCAGATGGTGATGGAGGGACAAATACAAAGACACACACAATGAGCTTTCACACGGTTTCCGTTTGCCTAACTCACTCAGAAGGCATTGGTCAGTGCAGGGATGTAGTAGAAAACACTTGCCCACCATGCCACGCAGTAGGACAGAACTCAAAACCACATGGTCGCAAAGTGAGCTTTCTAACCCCACAGCCATATCTGTGCTTAAGTAGAGATATATGTATATAAATAGTAGCAGACTGAAATAAGTAGTAAGGTTGATATTATTGACTAAAGCCTCAACCACTGTGCCCCAGCTTGGCCACAGTCCAGTGACTGAAACCAATAAAACAATACAAGGATAGAAGAGCAGCTGGTTGTTTACCATATTTGATGATATAAAAGACACACAAGCATATTAGACACACTCCAATTTCATCATCATAATCATCACCATCATCATCATCATCGTCGTTATCATTTAACATCTGTTTTCCATGCTGGCATGGGTTGGACAGCTTGACAGGAGCTGGCAAGCTATAGAGCTACAACAGGCTACACCAATTGTCTGTTTTGGCATGGTTTCTATGCCAATACAGAATGTTCTGGGTGCTTTATACATGGCACCAGCCCACTCCAATTTTAGTACTGCATTTTCAGGAAAAGAAGTTTTTTCTAGCAATAACGCATCTAATATAGGCCCATGTTTACATATGGGACCCAAGGTGATGTTCTTGAGACATCTGTGGGGAGGTGGAAGTGCCTTCAAGTATTGTAGTTTATTCTTATTGTTCCAACACCTAATTAACCCTCTTTAACTCATTGAAATGGTAGTTCCTACTAGTTGTTTGTGTTGTTATTAATCTCTTACTAATCTTCATCTTGATTAAATTCTCCCACATTTTGTAGGGTTTACAAAATCCAATGATATAAATTATTTTGTTTCTAGCTTTCTTTCTCTCACTTTCTCTCTCTCTCTCTCTCTCTCTCTCTCTCTCTCTCTCTCTCTCTCTCT
>NC_068987.1:89163644-89166144 GCF_001194135.2 Octopus bimaculoides
TCTCTCTCTCTCTCTCTCTCTCTCTCTCTCTCTCTCTCTCTCTCTCTCTCTCTCTCTCTCTGTCCTTTATGCTCTCTCTTTGCTATTTTCCATTGTTACTCATACTCTCTTGCTCTCTCTAACTCTCTCTCTCTTTCTAACTTACTCTCCCTTTTGTCTCCACCTTCCTTGATCTCCTCCTACCTCTCCTTATCCTCTCCTGCTGTTTTCTCCTCTCTCCCCCTCTCACTATCTCCATATTATACACTCTCTTGTCCTCTCTCTCTCTCTCTCTTTCTCTAACTATCTCTAACTTATTCTCTCGTTTGTCTCCACCTTCCTTGATCTCCTTCTACCTCTCCTTATCCTCTCCCTCCTTTTTCTCCTCTCTCTCTCTCTCTATCTCTCCATATTACACACTCTCTTGCCCTCTCCCTCTTACTCTTTCACACATCCATGTGATTTTAACAGGGAAATAATTTCTGTTCCTCAAGGTTTCAGCCACAAATGTTAAAGTTATTAATGTTGACAACAGCAAGACAGTAAATTACAGGTTTAGGAAGAAGACTTGTGTGAGAATGTTTTTGTTTCCCAGAGTAAAGTTTTATTTATCCTTTGTGTGTTAGTTTTTGCTGGATATAGTTTGACCCATGCCATCATGGAACACGAACATTAAATGATGACGATGACGATGATGATAGCATGGAAACTCCATGAATTCGCTCTAACCCTCTCCACTCCTCTCTCTTCTTGTTGATGCATATGCGCATGCACACACATACACATACACACACATGCACATTTGCACACACATGCATGCACATATGCATACACACACACAACCTCTCTCTCTCTCCTCTTCCTATTGATGCATGTACACACATATGCACACATGCACATACACATATACACACACATGCACATATGCATACACACACACAACCTCTCTCTCTCCTCTTCCTATTGATGCATGCACACACACACACATACACACACATTCTCTCTTCTCTTTCTATCAATGCATGTATGCACACACACACACACATAATCTCTCTCTCTCTCTCCCTCCTCTTCCTATTGATGCATGCATGCACACATGCACATACACACACAAACTTTCTCCCTTTTTCTCTCTCCTTCACTCTCCCCCTTTTCTTCTTATCAATGCATGTATGTACGTACACACACACACATACACACACAACTCTTCTGTCTGTCTGTCTGTCTCTCTCTCCTCTCTCACTCTCTCTCTCTTTCTTTACACTTCCCATTGGGCTGGGGTGTCACCCTGATGGTTTCTTAGGTGGTTATATTATTAACTCCAGGATTTTCCATGTTATTTACTTTATCGAACTTGCAGCAGGAGGAAAAACAAAGTCAACAAAAGAAAGAATGATATGGATTAAATGCCACGAGGATTTTCATCACAACATATACCACACAACACCCATATGCACACCCAACAGACTACCTCACAGTTTCCATTTACCAAACTTCACTCACCAGGCTTTTTATTTGGCCTTCTCCCTATAATAAAAGAGATTTTCCAAGGTGCCATACATTGGAATTGAACCTGGTGCCACATTATTGCAAATTAAACTTCTTAACCACACAGCTATGCCTGTGTGCATAATGTGTGTGCAATATATGTTATATAATATACATAATACTCAAATCATGTGTATTTAATCTTGCTCTGAAATTAGCCTCTCAGGGGCCTTTTAAGGAGCTTTGGATGACGATCAAGCTGACTAGTTTGGGTGTTATTTAACCCTTTTATAACCATATATCCGTTGAAATTCGTTGCCTTTCTTGCAATTAATTCTGAAAATAGCAAAGAATTTAGTGAAATAACTTTGTCATTATTAAGCTGTATTTGGAATATAAATGAACATAAAATTTTGATGAGGTTTTAATTTAAATCACATTAAAATAGGAAATTTGCATTAAAGACCCGGAGGTTGGTATTAAACGGGACAACAATTCATTACGATTCATTCACCTCTCCCTTGTAAACTGCCGATAAGAGTAGTGGAAGGCTACTCATTAAATTATGATCAACGCAGCTCATTTACATAATGGTGAGAGGTTCATTGCCTGACAACACAGTGTGGATTCAGGGTTAGTAGATCAATTTCATAAAAAATAGCACAATTTTCTATCAGTGACTCCTCTCCCTGCCTTTGTTTCCCACTCACTGTAGAGACCCCTATGTCCATCTGACACCCATCTCTGTCACTGTAAACGCCCCCCTGCCACTCTGCAGATCATATCCATAATTGTTTGATCTAACGGTAAGTTTATTATGCTGCTGCTCTTTTCTCTTTCCATCCTGCCATTCATGACCTCCTCCTTGAGCCACTCCTACATCTCTTTCATCTTCCCCTCCCCCATACTGATATCTACCATTGACCAAAGCCCCACCTTGGTCCACTTTTCTCCTCATCTCTAACCATGTGTCATTCTTCTCACCCACCCACCCTTCCCAATCCTCTGTATTCTATCTTATATTCACCAGGCT
>NC_068987.1:89167325-89178257 GCF_001194135.2 Octopus bimaculoides
CTTTGCCCAGGCTATTCTTATTCTAGCAGCTACACTTTCAGCGCACCCACCCCCACTACTAACTTGGTCGCCCAGATAGCGGAAGCTATCGACTACCTCTAGTTTTTCACCCTGGAATGAGATAGAAGTTGTTTCCTGTTTGTTTACAGTCTTTATTGCACCTGAACATCTGCCACAAACAAAAACTAACTTGCTAGTTAACCTGCCTTTGATGTTGCTGCACCTCTTATGTGTCCATAGCTTGCACCGGGTACATCTTATAGAGTTACTACCTACTCCTTTTATAAATAATAATTTTTAAAATAGCTAGTAATCCAAATTACAATGATAATGGTGTGCAGTCTTAAGAAGTTGCATAGCCTAATTACATCCATGTGTGGGCTGTGAATAAGAAAAAGACGGACTCATGTCTCTATATATATATATCTATCTATTTTGTCTCAGTGAGAAATTAATCTGGTGATGGCCTTCCAGGTAGCCTGAGACGAGGATTCACCTAAACAGCTTTGTTGTTATTTATCAATTCAAGATCCTCTCACCTTGTATTTGTTTTCGTTTTGCATGCTCTATCATTTACTTGCTTCAGTTATTAAACCATGGCCATGCTGGGGTACCACCTTGAATGAATTGACCCCAATACTTATTTTCTGCTTCAGCCTGGTACTTATTCTGTTGGTTTCCTTTGCTGAACTGCTAAGTTATAGGAATGTAAACACATTAACAGTGGTGGGGAGATAAACACGCACAAACACACACACACACACACACACACACACACACACGCACGCACGCACACACACACGTACATGCATGTGTGACTGTGTTCTTTCAGTATCCGTCTACCAAATCCACTCACAAGCCTTCGGTTGGCCTTGTGGTATAGTAGAAGCTACTTGCCCAAGGTGCCATGCAGTGGGACTGAACCAGGAACCATGTAGTTGGGAAGCAAACTTCTTACCACAAAGCCATGCCTGTGCTCTAGTTTATGTCTTCTTCTTCTTCTTCTTCTTCTTCTTCTTCTTCTCTTCCTCCTTCTCCTCCTCCTCCTCCTTCTTCTTCACCTAGATTGTAAAATATAGCTGGATATAACTGCCACAGAATAAATCAAAATAAACTGTTGATGGACAAAAGAGATAAATAAAATGGGTAAATCATAAAGAAGGAATAAAAAGAAGGAGCGGGGAGCATGGGAGAAAAATATATCAAAATAGAACTGGATAAGAAAACTGTTCTTTATTCATAAGTCTATTTCTGTCTTCTGTATATCTTATGTTAGCTATTACAGAATATTGAATTCATTTGGAGCCACAATTTATTCAATTATTTCTCCAATTTACAATAAAAGTATTTCCTAAAAACACCTGCTACCATTATTGTTATTTGGAATCCATAAGTATTATAGATTGTGGAGGCGCAATGGCCCAGTGGTTAGGACAGCAGACTCGCAGTCATAGGATCGCATTTTCAATTTCCAGACTGAGCGTTGTGAGTGTTTATTGAGTGAAAACACCTAAAGCTCCACGAGGCTCCGGCAGGGGATGGTAGCAAACCCTGCTGTACACTTTCACCACAACTTTCTCTCACTCTTTCTTCCTGTTTCTGTTGTACCTGTATTTCAAAGGGCCCAGCCTTGTCACACTCTGTGTCACGCTGAATCTCCCCAAGAACTACATTAAGGGTACACATGTCTGTGGAGTGCTCAGCCACCAGCATGTTAATTTTACAAGCAGGCTGTTCCATTGATAAGATCATCTGGAACCCTCGTCGTCGTAACCAACGGAGTGCCACGATTATAGATTGTGTATTTTATTTCCTCTCTTCGTGTATTTTATTGACTAATTGTTTGATGTATTGACTATTAAGGCCACTAGCTATCATGCTCTATATCTCCTAATGATTAGTTCGCTATTTTATTGCCACTTAAAGTCAAGTATTCGACAAAAGTTTACTGCTGTATTTAGTTACATCAATTCAGATTCTGAGTTCAATTTTTGCTGAGATTTTCAAGTAGTACCCAAGTACTAAGATTTCAACTATTCCTGTCCATGGAATTTTGCAGCCTTGTGCCCTAAGCTAGAAATTATAATTAGTAAAATGAATTAAACTTTGTGTTTACAGGAAGAAAAGATCAACTTATCAAGAAAAAAAAATCCCCCATAATTACAGGAGTAGTTGTGTGGTAAGTGGCTTGCTTACCAACAACATGGTTCTGGATTCAGTCCCATTTATGGGTACCTTGGGCAAATGTCTTCTAGTATAGCCTCAGGCTGACCAAAGCCTTGTGAATGGATTTGGTAGACGGAAACTGAAAGAAGCTCGCCGTATATATATATATATATATCCACACAAACACACACGCACACACACACACACACACACACACACATATATATAAGGAAGCAAAGAAAACGACAATAAAAAAGTGGGGAATAAACAGCAGAAGATGGTGGGGAAGGGGTAGGGAGTAACCCCAGAACAAACGGTGTATTTGTCCACACCTTGCAGACATGATTGCAAAGGTGTTGTCAAGAGGAATGGCTGGTGAGGGGTGGTGGCTGCAGTGTTGGATAAAATGCATTGCAGCCTTGTAGTGTTTGGTCTGGCTCTGTACATTCTGAGTTCAAATCCTGTCGAGGTCAACTTTGCCTTTCACCCTTCCAAGGTCGATAACATAAAGTACCAGTTAAGTATTTGTACTCGTCGTTGTCATTGGCATCATCATCGTCATCATCATCATCACCATCATCATCATCACCATCGTCATCATCGTCATCATCATCGTCATCATCATCATCACCATCGTCATCATCACCATCGTCATCATCGTCATCGTCATCATCATCATCACCATCATCATCATCATCACCCTCAACACCATCATCATCATCTTCATCTTCATCCTCAGCCCCTGGACATAATTATCTCCTAGGCATTCATAGGGTCAGTTACCCAGTTTCCATGGCATAACAGTGATTGAGATCACAACATTCCTACGGAATGGGATGCAAATTCCTTTGCAGGGTTATTCATCTACAGCTGAGTGAACTGGTGCTATGTGAAATGAAGTGTTTTGCTCAAGAATACAATGCACTGCCTAGCATGGGAACTGAAACTACTATCTTGCAATCATGAGTGCAACACCCTAACTTCTAGCCTACATACCTTTACTGGGGTCAATATAATTACTTCACTGGGATCAGTGTTATTCTCCCTGCAAATTTTTGACTTTGGTGCCTCTGTTACAATTAGTTATTATTATTGGTGGGAGCAAAGGGGTGTGATCAGGAAGGAATAAGAAGAAGGATTGGGAGCATGGGACACAGGGGAGATACTTAACTGACAGCTGATTAATTCAATGTAGTTAATCAGAAGGATACAACTAATACTCTTTTACTCTTTTACTTGTTTCAGTCATTTGACTGCGGCCATGCTGGAGTACCGCCTTTAGTCGAGCAAATCGACCCCAGGACTTATTCTTTGTAAGCCTAGTACTTATTCTATCAGTCTCTTTTGCCGAACTGCTAAGTGACGGAGACGTGAACACACCAGCATCGGTTGTTAAGCAATGCTAGGGAGACAAACACAGACACACAAATACACATACATATATATATATATATATATATATATATATATATATAAACATATATACAACGGGCTTCTTTCAGTTTCCGTTTACCAAATCCACTCACAAGACTTTGGTCGGCCCTAGGCTATAGTAGAAGACACTTGCCCAAGATACCACGCAGTGGGACTGAACCCAGAACCATGTGGTTGGTAAGCAAGCTACTTACCACACAGCCACTACAGATACTTGATGCATTGATATTTTGTTTTAGATTAACTACAACAGGGATTATTGTTTTACAAATTATTTTTTCTGACAAACGTATCATAATCAAAATTACTCTTGTTTTCGTTCATTATAAATCTAAATAACTTTTTTCTTTTCTTTTTTTCTAGCACAAAGGTCTTCCTTACTGCAATCAATGTTACCAGGCATTGTATGGCCCTCAGATGTGTGGATATGGCTCAAATGTGTTTTCTCAAGCAAATTATCGGAAAAAGTTAACAATACCTATCAGAAAACATGGAACTAAGGATCCTCCTACTTTACGCAAAAGGTTGGTATCTACTAAAAAGAAATAACATTGAGACTTTTGTTTTGATGTTGTAATGGTTAATTCTCTAATCATTGCAAGTCTTTGCATTATATACTTATTTCTCTTCATTTATCCCTTTTTTTTTAGTTATGAATGGAGACATTCTATAAAAGATAAAATTACTAGCTATTCAGATAAAAATTTCATTATCAGATTAAATCTAATTATTTCATGAAATTAAAGATAACTGATGACTAGTTATAGAGATAATTAACATTTAGTGAGTTTTAGTTGATTAGATTCTCCCATAATTTTGAGTTAACTGATAGTATAAGTGTAGACAATTTATAAACGAGTTTTACTAATCTTTCTATTAATTTACACACAATGTACATCAACCCACTCTTCTTTCTGATAAGCTTAATGTTCAAACTTCACTAATTAACACTGCAATTATCTATTTAGTGCTTAATTTGTGCCTGCTCTTGCTAATTTTAAGTTTTATTCTTTCTGTTTTTATATCTTGCTAATTATAATTTATTCAAATTTGTCATTTGTATTATTTCTTTGACATATTTTATTGTAACATAAGCAGAACTGTACTTGGACCTAAATTTCACTTCAAATTATTTTAGTCTACTCAGCTTAACGAGGACAAACACACACACACACATGCATGGATGCACACATGTGCACACACTCACACACACTGGCATGCATGTGCATACACATATACACATGTACATACAGGTACATCTATGCAATCATTATTTCTGCAGGAAATAAGAAATCCAAGCCATCACTTATCATAAACATTATTTTACTTTTTTCAATTACATGTTATACTTCAAAGGTTTTTTAGACCACATATCACACAATCTATCTGTGTGTAATTGATATAGTTTTAACTGTAAGCACATAAGAAGAGCTACTGGAAGTTTTTAGGCTAATAAAATGAATTTGGTCTCAAAATAAATCCTAACAACAACACAGTGAAATTACTAGATCAACAGTAGTAAAAACCCAATTTTTTGCAGGGTGGGACAAGGATGTGTTTTAATGTGTGTAGAGGATTTGTAAATGTTATTTTAGAAGACCGAATATTTTAAAATGTACTTAGTTACTTGGTCTTTACAACTTTATCTGCTGTAGCTAAGAGGAATGTTTTTTAAAAAAAGTCTCACCTCATTCTGGTAACAGAAAAATGTTCTTTCTGATATCTGTCCTACATATGATGGATATATTATATAAAAAGATTGTTGTTGAGCTGCAGGACTGACTATCTAGGACTACATTATCTAATGTGTTCTTTTTTAAGATAGAAGGGTGTTGTTTGGGATAGATTTGACTGCTATTTTTTAGCAGGTTGACCCAATTATAAAATGTTGGGAAAATGAATATGTGAATGGTATCATCTTGTAAAAAACCACTTGATGAATGAGAAGTTGAGTTTGAATGAGCTAACAAAATAGCTAGAGATGAATAAGTTAATACATGAAATAACTGGAGAGGGATGAGTTTAATAAAGACAATCACTGGAAATGATGTAGACATAGCAAACTAATCATCTTCATCATTTGACATCTGTTTTCCATGCTGGCATGGGTTGGATGGTATGAGGGGAGCTGGCAAGCTGAAGAGTTACATCAATTGTCTGTTTTTACATGGTTTCAATAGCTTGATGTCCTTCCTAATGGCAACCACTTTGCAGAGTGTACTAGGTACTTTTATGTGTCACCAGCATGGGTGCTTTCTATGTGGCGCCAGCACGAGTGCTTTATACATGGCACCAGCATTTAAATAATAAGGAATACCAGAGTAGTAGAAAATATAAAAGCTTAATTTAAAATTTTGCTAATTGCTATCCAGACAATATCAGATGTATTACAAGAGTTTCGGAATGGCCAAGCCAATGTGGGAATCACTACATAGTTGCTTGGTCTGCTACAAATATATATTTCTTTATTGCCCACAAGGAGCTAACCATAGAGGGGACAAACAAGGGATTAAGTCGATTACATCGACCCCAGTGCATAACTGGTACTTATTTAATCAACCCTGAAAGGATGAAAGGCAAAGTTGACCTCGGCGGAATTTGAACTCAGAACGTAACAGCAGATGAAATAGTGCTAAGCATTTCGCCTGACGTGCTAACATTTCTGCCAGCTCGCCGCCTTTGGTCTGCTACAAATAGCAACCAAATCTCCCTCAAATCACTTCCTACTGTCCTAAATAAACAAAACAACACATTAGATATTGTAACCCAATCCTGTCTTTTTAGGAATACATGTAGCCTCATTTATAACTGATTCATTCATCACTGATCTGGGATAATATGGCATGCTCAATTGTGAACCATGTTACACTTATCATGGATTGATCTCTGATAGTACAAGTTAGTAATCAAAGGTTCTGCTTGTACCACAAAAACATACCCCAGCAACCACCCACAATGCTCGGCTACCCAGAATGCACTACTGCTTATGTTAACATAACTGTGTGGTGGAACTGTTTATTTTTTATATGGATTTCTGTACTCCATCCCATCAACATGGGACCAATGACCTGAAAAAATACAAAAGGCATCTGTAGATGACACAACAAGTATATTCTCTACAGCAAAAGGTAGCTTCACTACTGTGGGCCATGAATTTCGTGTTAAGGAATCTACCATTTGTTCCATTGATAAAGTGGGTGGAAAGGATTCGTTTATTGCTGATTCATTTGTCACTGTGTTTTTGTTTCAAACACAAACTCCCTTGATAAACAAAGATTGATGTATTTCTATTTTAAAGCTTAGGAAAAATAATAATTAAAAAAAAAAAAAGACTCCAGTTCTGAAAATGTGTAAAATCCAGAAAAGCTCAAATTCATCCATCTATGGAATTTTGTTCTGTTACATCTCAGACTTGCTTTCTCCTTTCTCAATCTCTCTCTTTTCTTCAGCTACTCTCCTAGATTCAGTCCTTCATAGCTTGCCTGCCATATCCTCTCTTCCACACTAAATGTTTGTCTGGTGCTCATCTATTTACTCTTTTGTCAACAATACTTTGTCACTGTCTCTACACCCACACTACACCATTCTTTCATTTCAAGGACCATTGCTTTATCAAACATCTCTCTCATCTAATCTATTAATACAGTTTATTTCTATTAAACATTTCTATTGCCACATTAACCATACTCTTCTTATTTTCTCATTTCATAATTCTAGTCAGAGACGACCTTCCTGACCTATAGCCAACAATACACTTTGTCATCAAATATATTATTGATAACATTAAAATCCTTCTAACTGTTGACCCACGATGGCCCTTTAAAGCACATGCATTATTAAAGTGACTCTTTTATTCTTTTTTTATAGATAATTATGACAAATACTTCAATTGTATATCTATGGTACCATTGATCAATGGCATCCTTATTCCAGTAAATACACTGCATTTTCTGTGTTTCCTTTTGTTTCTTTATTATTTCATTGATCTTTTGTCTCTGTTTTACAACAAGGGAATCAAATAAAAGTCCTAAAGTTGTTCGTTTAGTTGTAGTAATACGTGAGTTTTTATTTTGTCATAAATTTCATCCGTCATCAGTAAATAATAGCATAGCCTGTAGAGTTTGTAGTGATTGGTTAAGATGTAGGAAACAGCTTCACCATTTTAAAGAATGGAACATGATTTCAACACAGTTTTTATGTATATCACAAGAGTGTTTCGAATAAGATTCTCAAGGGCTGCAAAAAGAGAAAAATTCATATAATTTAATATATAGTCTTTTTGGTATTCATCAAATCTTAGACACATAGATTGAGCTCAGATGGAGATCTGATAATTAGAAATGTATGTGCGTGTTGTATTTGTGAATTGATGGAGGTCTGTATATTTATGAGCAGATTAAAGTAGAACAATCTAATGGTTTTATTCATTTATTTGTTAGTCAGTGTGTGTATGATGTGCTTCCATGCAGTCTTTGTCCACTAATTTCACTCGCTATGCATTGGTCATGCTAAGGCTATAGTAGATGTCACTTGCCAAGATTCCATGCAGTGGGATAGTACCCAAAACAACCTGGTTACAAAGTGAACTCTTGTCTCCAGAGCCATAATCGCACCTTGACGTGTCAAGACTTATTAATATCAGTTTTTATTGGCTTAATATTCTATTTTAGATTTTTGTTTCTTTTCTTCTGAGTACTTCTTAAAAACCAATATACTGGACATGTTTATTTTTTTTTTCTTGATTCCACAGTATTGTGGCTTTCATCACTCTCCTATACTTACATTAATAAGAACAAGACCAGCAATATTTCAGATACATCTAATGGATATGAGACTTTTAATATTTATTTATTTGCTGTAGCAATAAACTTGTGAAAGTCCAAGTCAGTTCACTTGAAAATTGATATTTTGCTTTAAATGACTCATAAATTATCTGTGAAGTAGCCTGCTGCAAGCGCAGATTATATCATTTTTGTTTTTATTTATTAATGATTATATTACATGTGTAAACTGTAACATTTAAAGCACTGTCTTTTTGAAAACTGTACTAAATTGATTTATGATTACTAGCAGAAACACTCACATACCCCATGCCCTGAGTGTTTTCTGTTGGTTGTTAAATAATATTTACACATTTGATTCTCAATTTGTGTAACTTTTTTGATCTGTTACATCTAATTTCTCTTTGTATCCTTTATTCATCTAACAGCACATATTTGCTCAATAAATAAATTTAGAATAATAGCAAGCACTCAAAGACAGTGTTGGTTTGCTCTGCTTTACTTTTCCATTAATATATTTATTTTGTACATTTTAGTATTAATCACCTTTATAAACTCTCAGTTACAAATGTAAAGAGATGGGAAATGGTATTCTATTCCCGTTCATCGTGTGAGCTATGATAACCCAAACAGTGCAGATCTCAGCAAAGGAATTAATTATCAGAAATATATAACAGACTTCATGTTATAATCCTTATTATGTGTACTAGAAAAGTTTTCTATGATGGCTATTTTTTTCAAAAAACATTCTGCACAACAATCAAATACTTCAGTTAGGAGAAAATGAGACTCATTTATATTAGGAACAATTGACACAAGTAAATTAAAACCACTCTTCTTCTTCTTCAAAAACCTTCAGCAAATCTGAAAGGATACTGGAATCTACATAATTTGGGTGATGCTGGAGCAAACTTATAATTTGGAGAAATGTTTTTACTGTTTTTATCTTTAGAAAGTAGCGTCATGAAGTGTAAAAGACAGAAAAAGAGAAAGAATGTTATATCATAGTAATGAAAAAACACTCATTGTGAATTAAAACTAGTTTTCTCTTGTTGATATCTTCAATAATAAAAGAGTTTAGAAAACCACATCTTGATAAAAAATATATTAAAATTAGAAATTTTAAGAATTGTCTAGAAAGTACAGACTTTAATAATTGCTTTCTCTTTATAAAAGTTACTTACTCCAAACTAATTAATAATCAGCTTTCTTTATTATGGTACAGATTATTACTTAGATTGAATATGAAAATAAAAAACTTTATTCACTGCTTTTGAACTGTCTGGTCCAAATTTACAGTAGCTATGCTGAATAAGGAAAGGCTATTGATAAATATCTATTCTTTTAGTTAACTTACAAATTTCTTATATTTCTACTTCGTAAAGATTTTAATTTTATTTATCTGAAAAATTATACTGTTCATTGAATTTTTTCTCCTGTAAACACTTCTGTTTTTCTTCTTTTTCAAATATAATTTAGTGGTAATTCTTATAATGAACAAAAAAATTATCTCATGGTCCATTAAATCTTTGATGTACTACTGGAATGTTTTTATGTAGTAATAGGAATCTTTTCTGTTAGGCTGCACCTGTAGAAATTTTGAAGTTTACTGAAAATTTTAAAATTTGGTGTATTGATGTAATTTTTCATGCTGAATCTCAGAAGAACACATGATAAGCAGCTTGGTAGTAGCTTGACTTGTTACTATTGAAACAAGCACCTATATGTCTGTGGCTTTTGATTGGCTAAAATTACTCCAAATTTGCAAATTTTAAAAGCTTTATTTATTGATTTATGGCAAAAATGAATTTCATGTCAATGATTACTTTACAAAACTAGACCAACACACCAAATATGAAATCAATTGGAACAAAAATTGAAGAAATTAAAAAGTGGCAGCCAAACAGAAAAGATCTAGTAGTAGTAGTAGTAGTAGTAGTAGTAGTAGTAGTTGTAGGGAAGAAGATAATTTCTCTAATGCCTTTTACGAGCTCATGGAAAAATTTGGACTTTATATACTAGTTGATGTAACACCTGTTAAGATTACATGATTTTTGATAGCTACATATGTCAGCTGATCTTCATTTGGTAGTTTTTAACAAATAAATAGAGTAGATTATTGAGAGTTAATTATTTTTTTCCAAGAAAAGTACTCGTAACATGGTTAGCATTAGGAAGGGTATCTCGCTGTACAAACCATGCCAAAGCTGACATTGGGGCTTGACATGGTTTGCCAGACCCTATCAAACCATCCAAATCATGCCAGCATCATTGATACATATGAATCAATTTGTTGCCTCTTCATTCAGTAGGCTACTACCTGTTGTTTCACTCAAGCAGCAGAAAGTTACTTTAAAAAGCAATCATGCAGAAGACATCACTGACTTGTCAAATTTAAATTGGAACTTTCCATATTTAAGAATATATTACAATTCTATCTACATTGATTAAGCTAAAGTATTTTGTTGAACCACTTTTGTTATTTGATTATCATCTTAACAAAGGCGGCGAGCTGGCTGAATCGTTAGCACGCCGGGTGAAATGCTTAGCG
>NC_068987.1:89178631-89180345 GCF_001194135.2 Octopus bimaculoides
AAAATTTCAGGTCTTGTACCTAGAGTAGAAAAGAATTATCATTTTAACAAGTTTTGTAGGCTGCCTAACATTTCGAATTAAACAGTTTTATTTCATTATTTTCATTTCAGTAGTCATCTTACTAGCTTGTCAAACTCCCTATTTCTAAATTCTGCATTCTATCAGACAGATACTTTATACTATAGCAAGCTTTATATTTTCTAATTTTAAAAAATAACTTTTCAGTGACTTTGACAAATAAATTTGATCTGGCTGAATCCGTTGAAATTATATTTAATACTGTTTCTGGGTATAATCTTTTCTTAGAAATAATCTTAAAATATATTATACTGAAAGATTCAACACTTGGTAAATTAATTTTTAATCAATTAATCATTCATTTTTCTTTTCCATGTATCCTTTTATTTATAGTCTACAAAATAAGGTACTTGTACATTATTTTACCTAGCAATGAAGGTGGCATACTGGCAGAATCCTTACCATGCTGGACAAAATGCTTAGAAGTATTTCTTCTGCCTTTTTACATTCTGAGCTCCAATATCACCCACTGAGGTCAACTTTGTGTTTTGTCATTTTGGAGGTTAATAAAATAAGTACCAGCTGAGCACAGGGATCAATATAATCAACTTCTTCCTTTCAAAAATTGCTAGCTTTGTTTTAAGATTAGAAAGGATTATTTTATTTGAAATGTTATAATGTTGTCCTGACTAAAATTCAATAGCAATTAGAATACTCAATTTATTGAAACACGTAACTGGTTTTCAAATTTTACATTATCACATTTTTGCAGCAGGCTACCTCACTTTTTACATTGCATGAGAAATTGAACATTTTTTCAGACTTTATATTTCATTTTGATGGCTTTCTATTCACTAGCCATCGCAGTGTCAAGGAATCCATTCTGCTGTGGGACAGGTTGGTCTTTAATGAATGTTTTTTTTTTGTTGATTTGTTTTATGAAGGTGAACCAGAAATGAAGCTAACTTATTCAACAAAAACCTTAATAGCAACACAGACTTTATTTTAAATTAATTCATTTTAAATACTTTAAAACTTCAATTTTAAAATTCTTTGGTAATTTTTTCAACTTTTTCTTTTTCCCATGAAATAAGTAAATGTTTTCATTTTAAAAACATTTAGTAATTTTTTTCCTATAAAATAAGTGTTCTCATTTTTTAAATATTTAGTAATTTATATCATATCCAGAATATTCTGTTAAACCTGCTTGTTTTAAAACTATTTCTATTCATAACTGTTTTATTTGTTAAAGTTTTTATTTTCTTTGCTCAAATTAATTCATTTACTTCAAAAACTAATATGATTTTGTTGTTAAATTTCCTTGTTAGTCAAAGAAATCCTCACACATATATTTATTGATGGGTTAACCTATTTTTAACCACTAGTTAGCTTAATAACCAATAGTTAACACATTGATAGGATCACTCTCATACTGTAACATATTCTATATTACTTCAATCTTACAGTGAAACCTTATTTTTCTAGTCACATATTTCTGCATGAATTTCTTCTTTGTGGTTATTTATGATTATTATTATTATTATTATTATTATTATTATTATTATTATTATTATTATTAATTGCTTTAACATCTTTACAATCTATGTAAAGTCCATTTATAAGTATAAAGGTCTAAAATTATTCACATAAGCAAAAAGAAAAAAAAAAGAAAATCTCCCATCCACCCATTTCCTCT
>NC_068987.1:89181798-89185654 GCF_001194135.2 Octopus bimaculoides
TATATATATATATATATATATATATATATATATATATATATATATGTATGTATGTATATATGTATGTATGTATGTATGTATGTATGTATTATATAATTGTTAAAGAGGACAACAGATATTAAGGCAAGGCAAACATCTCAAGTGGAAACGACTTGAGATATTTGCCTTGCCTTAATGTCTGTTGTCTTCTTTAACAATTATATATCCGCTGTATTAACACACACACACATTGCATATTTGTTGAGAGGGAAGAGCCTATGCTCCTGATCATTGCAAACCCTCTAAAACTTGTGTCACTGATGTGATTTGTATTCAGTTTGAACATCTGTAAATTAAATTCCAGGGGATTCACATTTCGGTGATGAATTATTGGGCCACGGTGTTTGGTGAGGGGGTAGGGGAGTTTTGTAGGTGAAATGCAGTAACAGGGATGAGAAGAGGGAAAGCATGTGTTTTGGGTAAATTTGGGTGGAGTTGGTACAGAGTGAGTTAGTTCAGAAGAGCCTAGGCTATTGTTGTATGGAAAAGAATAGACAAGGAGATGATACAGCAGTTCTGTAGCTAAAAATTGTTGAGTTGTTGATTGGTAAATATTTGGTCATTCATCTGAATAACCTCATTTTGAATACCATCAAAGTTGTTTGTGTGCGTGTGTAGCAGTTGTAGGTGCAGTGTCCCATTGTGCATTTTATTTAGCCTTTTTCAAAGGTCATTACTTGTTTCTGGGCCTTGAAGGAAAAGGCTTGTTTTTAGGATGTGTTTTTAGTGGGTGCAAGACATTTTGGCACAGCTGTTTTGGCACAACCTATTTACCATTGCTGATTTAACATTGACTTCTTTGACATAAGTCATGTTTCTCTCTCTCTCCCTCTCTCTCTCTCTCTCTCTCTGTCTATCTATCTATCTATCTGTCTGTGTCTATTTATCTTTATGAGCATATTTCTTTTTTATGTGTTTGAAGTTAAGAGAAAGTGTTTATGTCAATTGTGTTCAATTAATAGATTGTAATCTCTCTCTCCCTCTCTCCCTTCCTATGACTTCTTGCTTTCTCTCTCTCTCTCTCTCTCTTTCTCTCTCTCTCTCTCTCCCTCTCTCTCTCTTTCTCTTTTTGTCTGTCTGTCTCTGCCCCTCTCTCTCTCTCTCTCTCTCTCTTTGTGTCGGCATATTTCTCTCTTATGTGAAAATGAGGAGAGGGGAAAGAGTTTATGTCAACCACATTCAATTAATAAATTGTAATGTCTCTCTCTCTCTCTCTCCCCCCTCTTTCCCCCCTCTCTCTCTGCCTATCTGTACCTGTATGTTTCTCTAGCATCAATCAGTCATGCCAAACTTTCACTGTCCAAACAGCTGTGCTCGTTCATCTCGCTCCAGTTTTTTGTTATGTCTGCAATCATCAGGGAAGATTATTGGACCCACTTTGAGAGTTTTGGTTTTGTCCAAGATCAGGAAAAGTTACGTCCAAGATTCTTTTCTTGATATAACCAATGATTGTATCATGCCATCTAAGTTGTTGGAATAAACCCATTAACATTCAGATTTTTCTGTCATATATAATCCTTATTTATTCGCATTGTTTTGAATCTCATAGATCCAAAATTTCGATAAAGTAAAATAACATTGTAGGGTAGGTGTGAGAGACCAAATCTAGTTATTTTGAACACAAAACAAATGGAGTATTTGGGCTGGATATGGCCGGTTTGAAAACTAAAAGATTAAATATTACAAAAGAAAATAACTTTAATAAACTATAATTATAATAATGAATTGAGTTCTTAGTAAACTTTCTGCTTTAATTTATTTACATCAAGCATAATAGTTTTTATAATTCAATTTGAATTCTCTTCAAATATCCTCTTCCATCTATATTAGAACTAGCTTTTGAACCCAGCGTTGCTTGTGTTTTCCGTGTTGAAGTTAAGCCCACCTCTGGCCTTGTATTGAAATCGTCTATGTTCCCCGTGCCAACTATTACCCATTAAGATGTTATATCTGGTTTGGTAGGCTGTTGCAGGATGAGTAGATGTGTGGCAGGCAGAGGGAAAATGGTCAGAGCAGGCAACGGAGGTTTGTTGATTGAGTGAAGTTTTTGCAGCCGACAACAATGTGTTCAATAGTGCAAAGAACACAAATGTAAAGAAGTATTTCCTTAGAGGCTATTCTATCGATTTTGTTGAAATTTTACATGTGAAAAATGCAAAATCTTCAGGAAAAATAACATCATTATGGGAATTTCCATTCAAATGCCCCGATTGAGCATTATCAAGTTTTTGAAAAATTCCAACCTTATTTGAACTTCAGGGCATGTGATCTACCTATGTGCCAAAAATCATTAAAATCAGTTGAATAATGTGGGAGGAGTTAGAGTAACCCCAAACACACAGACAGACAGACACCATTACACATTTATGTATATAGATTCCTCACACTAACATTTTGTTTGAAATCTTTGTTTTTTATATAATTTTAATTTATATATTGTTATAGAAGATTCTTTCTGTTAATGTCCCAGACCATTCTGATATATGTATTAATTCCTGTTTTTTTTTTGTTTTTTTGTCCACCTTAAATATTCTTCTTATTTGTAATGCAGTTGTTTCCTCCTCCAGTATTAGCTTTAATCTATTTCAATCTGTGTTGATGGTTGTTCAGTTGTTGTGTATAACATTGGTTGGTCCTTAGCTTCATTTCTTGTTCACCTGACTAACTCACCACTGATTCCTGCCTTAAACCTTCCTTTACTCTTGCCAATCATCTGTTACTTCATGTATTTCCTGTAGAAATGCTTGTTTTTTTTCATTTCCAATTTGTTTCTAGTTTTTCTTTTTTTTTATTGGTGTTCCATTGGTTTGAGTTCCTTCAATGTAAATGTAATGAGAAAGGTTTGCATACAAAATTTCATTGTCATCATCATCATCATCATCATAATCATAATCATCATTACCACCACCACCACCACCACCATCATCATCATTGTCATGTGTTCGAGAATTTGACAGGATCCAACAGGTCTGAAGACTGCATCATGCTCCGGTGCCTGTTTTTGGCATGGTTTATATGGCTGAAAGCTCTCCTTAATGGCAACCACTTTACAGCATGTAGCTGGGGTGGGGGTGGCATCAGCACTAGGTCACTGAGGTCACCATGCAGCCTGCGAGTCTAAGACCCGGAGAGCAGAAAGTGTGGATGGTTAGAGGTTGCGAGGGTGTATAAGAGAGAGATGGTTAGAGGTAGAGAATGAATGAAAGGGGGAATATTATGAACAAGTGTAGGGGAGGTAGAGAAGAGGGAGGAATAGGTGAGAATTGTAGAAACTGTGGAGGGTTATGGGGTGGCCAATGAGAGAGGAGTTGGGGGAGGTAGGGTGAGGAGATGACTGAAGGAAAAGGAATGGGACGGCGAAGAACTGTAGAATGGCAATAATTAATAATTATTATTCTTTCAAATTTTTGCCACACAGGCAGATTGGGGGAGGGGATTAAGTCGATTACATTGACCCCAGTGCATAACTGGTACTTATTTAATCAACCCTGAAAGAATGAAAGGCAAAGTTGACCTCAGCGGAATTTGAACTCAGAACGTAAAGACAGGTGAAATACCACTAAGCATTTCACCTGGTGTGC
The DNA here is from genome assembly GCF_001194135.2 of Octopus bimaculoides. Lineage (NCBI taxonomy): Eukaryota > Metazoa > Mollusca > Cephalopoda > Octopoda > Octopodidae > Octopus > Octopus bimaculoides. The sequence continues at coordinate 89,185,419 of NC_068987.1, forward strand.
TAACGATTTTGCCACCTCGCTACCTTAGCAATAATAATAATAATTCTTTCTACTATAGGCACACAGCCTGGATTTTGTGGCGAGGGGGACAATCGATCACATTGACCCCAATATTTAACTAGTACTTAATTTATTGACCCCGAAATGATGAAAGACAAAGTTGCCCTCAGTGGAATTTGAACTCAGAATGTAGTGGCAGACGAAATACTGCCGAGCATTTTGCCCAGCATGCTAAC
>NC_068987.1:89185917-89202128 GCF_001194135.2 Octopus bimaculoides
CAGCCAGCTCACCGTCTTATTAAATGATGATGATGATGATGATGATAATAATAAAATAATAATAATGATGATGATAATAATAGTAGTAGTTTTATTTCTTTATTGCCCACAGGGGGCTAAACATAGAGGAGACAAACAAGGACAGACAAGGGGATTAAGTCGATTACATCGACCCCAATGATTATTTAATCGACCCCGAAAGGATGAAAGGCAAAGTCAACCTTGGCGGAATAATAATAATAATAAAAATCGTAGTGTGGTCAGAGTAAGAAAGAGAGTGGATGGGTGAAAGGAGGAGAGGAAGATAACATGTGGTTGGGTAGGTTGTGAGAGTGTGGAGGGAAATGTAGGGAGTGGGAGAGATGTATGGTGGTGGAGGAGAGGTGATCACTGTGGATGGGGAGGAGAGTTTTACATTTTTCTTTTTAGCTTCTATGATTGTCTCAGTCATTTCACTGCTGCCATGCTGGAGCATCACCTTGAAGGATTTCAGTCAAATGAATTGACCCCAGTCATTTTTTTTTTTATGAACCGTTAAGTTACAGGGACATAAACAAACCAACACTGGTTTTCAAAGTAGTAGAGAATGAACACATACACAAAGACTGACACGCATAGATATATCAATACATACATACAAACACACACACACACACACAGAGTTTCCATCTGCCAAATCCATTTACAAAGCTTTGGTCAAACTAGAGCTATAGCAGGAAACAGTTACTCAAGGTGCTATGCTGTGTGTGTGTGTGTTTATTTATATATATATATGCATATGAGTATGTATGTATATATATGTTTATGTATATGTATATGTATATCATCATCATCATATATATATATATATGTGTGTGTGTGTATATATATATATATATATATATATATATATATATATATATATACACACACACACATATACATACATACATGTGGTTGGTAAGCAAGCTACTTACCACACAGCCACTCCTGCGCCTATATATATATATATATATATATATATACATACATACATACACACACACACATATATATAATATATACATATACACATATACACATACGAGGGGTTGCTGAAAAGTTCCAAACATGACATCCCTCAACAGAAGATAGATTGGTATATAAAACTGCTTTCTTCAGTTAATGGGTTATGAAATCTTGAATGGATGTATCTGATTTCCACAATAAAAGAGTTAATATTTAGAGAAAATTTATCATTGTAAAGTGAGTCAAAAGTTGAGAATTACATTGAGGAGAGTAATAAGTAAATTGATGCTGGTGTAGCTGTGAGGTAAGATATTTATTTCTCAGCCACCTGGTTCTGGGTTCAGTCTCTCTGCGTGACACCTTGGGCAAGTGTCATTTTCTATGTGAGTGGATTTGCTAGATGGAATCTGAAAGAAGCTATTATGTGTGTGTGCGTGTGTGTGTGTGCGTGCGTGTGTGTGTGTGTGTGTGTGTGTGTGTGTGTGTGCACCAGTATTGATGTGTTTACATCCTGTAACTTAGAAATTTGGCAAATGTGACCAGTAGAACAAGTACCAGGCTTTAGAAAAAAAGTTTTGGGTGATTCATTTGACAAAAACTTCTTCAAAGTAGTACCCCAGCATGGCCACAGTCTAGTGACTGAAACAAGTAAAAGATAAAAGAAATAATTATTTGAAGTTTTTTCTTAGTTTTACAGTTATAATATTCCCCCAACCTTAGTGTTCCAGCAATGATGTGGCCATTAATTACATTTCATTACATATCATTAAAATTAATAAAATAACAAGAAAAAAATCATAATCTTCAATAAATTAATCCATTTAATCTAAAGCCAGGGATTTTTTAAATTGATGATTTAAAAAAAGAAATTTTATTTAGTTATTGGCTGATTGATTTCTAATATGAAAATGTGTTAATTTTTGCATGATATTATGTTAACTATGATTTTAGAAAATGGAATTTGGTTTTGGAATGATATTGGCTTTTATCTAATCAAGCATGTTAATTTATCAATCTTTCTCTCTCAAATTATTAGTTTACAAGTTAGTAGTAAAAACTCCTGGGAATTCCAGTAATATACAGTGTTCTCATATCATCTTCATTCTTATCATTTTTTTTTTTTTAATAGTTTGGTCTGGAGGAAGGAACTGTGTCCAAGGTCTTCACATTTCCCCCAAAAGACCTGCCAAATAGGCATTGCTTACTGAATCCTCAGTTTGCGTAGTGATTATTATTAGTTTTTAATTTTTTGTCTTTAGATCAACAAATCTCATTAAAATATACGATCTGGCTTTTTGGAATTTTATTGCTTTTAAATTGAATTGCGAAACGTTTGATGAAGCTATTGAATGGATAAATTCTGCTAATGCAACATTTATTGCCTCTAGACTGTTTTAAGATTTTGGTGTTTAATCATTCAATTTTTTCTGTGATTTTTCTCAAAATATACTTTGTGATAAAACAGTAAATTTAAATTTATGGAACACAAATCTTAATCTTGGAAAGTTACCATTTTTTTTTTTTTTCTTTTGCTATAGAATTAAAACCAATATCTTCAGCTGTTTAGTGTTAGAGTTGTGAGGTTTGATTGAAACTGACGTTTTTGACTTTGATTGAATATTAATCACTGTAGAGTTAGATTTAGAGGAGACAGAGATCAATAGATTGGGAGAATTGATTGAGCAACTGACAAATGCTATATAGTGTTTAGTTAGTTGTCCCACTACATTCAGAGTTCAAATCCTGCCAAGGTCGACTTTGCCTTTCATCCTTTTCAGTTTAATAAAATAAAAGTTCCAATCTAATACTGGGGTCAATGTAATCAAGCACCCCCCACCCCCACCCCCCACCCTCGCTACCAAAATAATTGGGTCTAATCCTTACATTAGAATCTGTGAGGATGACATTTCTTTTGGGTCTTTACGTTCTGAGGTCACATATGCCTTTTATCCTCCTGGGGTTGATAAAATAAAGTACCAGTCAAGTACTGGGGTCGATGTAACCAACAAACCTCCTTCTCCCCCTCGTCTTAAAATTGCTGGACTTTTGCCAAAATTTGAAATAATTATGATTATCAAAGATGATTTCAAATCCCATCGAGGTTAACATTGCCATTTATCCTTTTGGAATCAATAAAATATATTATCAATCACGTTCTGGAATCGATATAATCGACTAAACACTGCCCTCAAAATTCCAAGCTTTGTACCTTTAACTAGAAACCGTATTGTGATCCAAGATAAAAGTTTTATATCAAGTTTGTTGAAATTGTCTCCCTTAGATTGTATATCGTCTGAACTGTTCTCCTCCCCCTTCCTCCCTTAAATCAGTGATTGTAAACATGTTGTTTCTCCTTGTTTCGTTTAGTTATTGTTTCTTTTTTTTTTTTGTTCTTGTTTAAATGTAAATAATATTGACTTCTTAGTTTGTTGTAAACAATACAAGTGAACTGATAATTACCAATTGTTTGTTTACAGTGTTCCTGTATATTAACAGCATCATTATAATTGTCATTGGTTAATGCATTGTATGTTTCCTAAACAGTATATCCACTAAAAATGTTTGTTTTTCCTTTTCTAAATTTTCCTTCTTGTTGTTGTTGTTGTTGTTGTTTATGATAATGATGATGATGATGGTGATGGTGATGATGATGTTATGTTAGTTACTTATTTCTGCTTCTGCAGTGTTTGTTCCCTAACTTCAACTTTCAGAAATCTTATACTAAAATACAGATCTCATGAGAAAAATTGATATGTATTAAGCGTTGCCTTCATTGAATTCTGACATTGTGTGTGTGTGTGTGCGTGTGAGCGTGTGTGCGTGCGTGCGTGTGTACATATGTATGTATTTTTTAAAATTTGCAAAACAAGATGGAAGGAACAGGTTTTGATCACTAAACACAACAATTGTTTCTGTGCATTGGTAACAGCAGTTAGTTGCTGAACTTTCCATATCATACTATTAAATAAACGTTCTGTAAAAAATATGATTCAGCAGCTCTGTACCAGCACATCATCAGGTGTGTGTGTGTGTATTTATATATATATACAGGGTGCAATGGGTAAACTGTCACCATTTTAGATTTTTAATTTCGTGCATGTACATTGTTTGTTTTTGATTTTGTTGACTACAAACTATAGTAGGGTCAGTTGGGCACCATCTGTGAGAAAAACAGCACCATGATACAATTCACTCTGACAGAAATTTGGAAACAGTATGCTGTAATGCTTGGCATTTGCACCGGAACCTTCAATACAAACATTTCAGAGTGTTTGGGTGTCAATCTGAGGACATGTATGAAGAATGATGAAAATCAAACATCTAGTCAGCTTCATGGTGTTTGGAGTGATCACTAGTGATGGCAATGTTATGCCTCCGTTCATCTTTCCACACAGCCTCAGACTCAACACGGAGGCCTACATCAAGTGCCTGGAGGAGGTGGTGCTGCCCTGGGTCAAGAGGGTGGCTGCTGGAAGACCCTATGTCTGGCAACAGGACTCTGCACCATGCCACACAAGCAGAACCCAGTCATGGCTGTCAGACAATTTCTGAAACCACAAACTCCCCAGACTGCAATCCCCTTCATTATTATGTGTACGGCGCAGTTCAGTGAGAGACCAACAAAACTTGTAACACCAAAGATGAACTGATGGCAAGGATTATGGCAACATTCACCAACTTCAACAAAGAGATTGTCCAGAAGACTTGCAGGAGATTCTGAAGTCGTCTGGAGGCCATGGTTGAAGCCAATGGCGATTTTATTGAATAAATTTACTCTTTAGTATTTGAAGATATTTTTATGTAATTTTGGTAAATATATCTGTTAAAATGAGATATCAGTGTTATTTTCATTTTTGCATAATTTAGACGACAGTTTATTCACTGCACCCTGGATATATTAATGCACATATGTATGTGTATATAAATTATATTTGTTATTGGTTTGATATAATAATTGTTGTTTTTTTTTTATTTTGCGAATTCTATTGAAATTAATCATTTTAGCACTGTTTTAACAATTGATAAAATTCAGGTTGTAAAAAAATATATTATGAAATATAAAAGCATAAATATATAATGAAATTTGGAAGTTTCCTTATTTTTACCTGAAGCCATCCAATCCATGCCAGCATGGAAAGCAGATGTTAAAAATGATGACGAAAGTTTCTGATGTATTAAATGAAGTATTTTAACATAACTACAAGATGATGGCTACGGATCATTTTACATTATAAAAATCCCTCCACATTTAAAGGACAAATATATTTGTAATTTCTATACCCCCCCCCCCAAAAAAAAAGAAATTATTCTTGACCACAGAAAATTATCATAATTTAGTGGGGTTTTTTCCCAAGATCTTATTTTCAATAATGGTTTCTAAATATGTTGACTAACAAAACCTAATTCCTTGTTCTGACTTGTAACTAATTACATTTAAACGTTTATATATTAAAATAGCTATCTACTTATCATACTTGATGTATGTACACCATTGATAGGCCAGTTACTACAGTATTCATCCTGGGATAACATCTCTTATAGATGTGCTATGTTAAAAATGCAATGAATATTGGAGGGGGTTAATAAAGACCAGCAACAATGTCAGATGCATTTGGGGGTTTTTTTTTGAAGGGAGATGCTTTTTCAAAGATGTACCGGCAACCACATGTTACAATATTTATTATTTTTAACACAACACATCCATACGAGATATCTCAGGATAAATACTACAGTAACTGGCCTATCGAAGGTGTATATACATCAAGTGCAGTACATAGATAGTTATTTTAATTCATTACTGACTCATTTGCATCCATGCAGATTTATATATTGTTTCCACATTTTGGTAAGCTGATTAGTATTTTATTTCTATATTTTATATTTCGTTACAGAAATCGAAAATTAAAAATCAAATCACAATCAAAAATGGAAATGGTAGTTGTGGCCGATGCCAGTGCTGCCTGACTGCCTCTCGTGCCGGTGACACGCAATAAGCACCATTCATGCGTGGGTCGTTGCCAGTGCCACTTGACTGGTCCCCTGTGCCAGTTGTTGCATGTAAAAAGCACCATCTGAACGTGGCCGATACCAGTGCCACTTGATTGGTTCCCATGCTGGTGGCATGTAAAAATCACCCACTACACTCTCAGAGTGGTTGGATTTAGGAAGGGCATCCAGCTGTAGAAACATTGCCAGATTAGATTGCAGCCTGGTGCAGCCTCCTGGCTTGCAAGTCTCCAGTCAACCCCTCCAACCCATGCCAGCATGGAAAACGGACGTTAAATGATGATGATGATGGAGTATATTCAATTCATTCATCCACTTTTGACAATTTTACACATCATTAATCATTACACAACTTTAAATGAATTAATAAAAGAGCTTCTATGTGACTGCTCAAACTTGCTAGATATAGCAGCCTAATTTCCCTCAAATCACGTCCTGTTATCTTAAAAAATGTAAGGGGACATTGAATAATCTAGTTACATTAGGCATACATGTATGTCTAAATAAAAGAAGAGGAGGCCAAAACTGGAAACCCTTTGATTGAAAATCTGTTCAATCAGGGCTAAGTTGTGGAGCTAACCCTCTCATTAGGGAACTGGAAAGTTGAACCAGCTGTTTTTTTTTTTTATTGTATAAAATTCAGTGCCTCAAATTTCTTAGTTCAAACGTTGAACATAGTCACACTTTGTCTTTCAACATTTTGTTATCATCATCATCATCATCATCATCATCATCATTATCATCATCATCATCAACATCATCATCATCATCATCATCATCGTTTAACATCCGTTTTCCATGCTAGCATGGGTTGGGCGATTTGACTGAGGTCTGGCGAACCAGATGGCTACACCAGGCTCCAATCTGATCTGGCAGAGTTTCTACAGCTGGATGCCCTTCCTAACACCAACCACTCCGAGAGTGTAGTGGGTGCTTTTATGTGCCACCAGCACGAGGGCCAGTCACGCGGTACTGGCAACAGCCACGCTCAAAATGGTGTATTTTACGTGCCACCTGCACAGGAACCAGTCCAGTGGCATTGGCAATGATCTCACTCGAATTTCTTTTCAGTGTTAGTTAAATAAATTAACCATAACTTCAATCAAATTGCTAATGCAGTGACAACCTTTACTCATTCTACAACCCAAAATACTGGAATGCCCTCACTTGGTTTATACACCAAGACATCACACCAAATACCTTTTATTCTGACATGCTCACTCATTTTTCTTTAAAAAAAACAATGTCTATGCTTTGATTTATATTGCATCTTAATCTGCTACATTTATAACTAAACACTCATAGTTTTATACATGTTATTGATTTATTCTCTCAAATTGATATTATTGATTGCACAAGATGTTTCCTTAGAAAGTTGGTCAAATACAATCACCATCCCTCATAGAGAACTACTTTTATATCATTAAATTTATTTAATTTTACTTCATTTCATTGATTTATTTATTCCTTTTAAGCTTATTTTAAAGTTAGGTCCTGAAAAAGTTGAAGTTTTTTTCTTTATATTTTTTTTACCTGATTATTCATGTTTGTTTTTGTTTTTGTGTTTTATTTGACTTTCCTCAGTACTGTATTTCAACCGTTGCTTCTTTCAGTGGTAATGTGGTGGCTGTTTCACTCAGCGAAGATGAAGAAGATGAAGATGATGACCTTTATGACAGTGAGACTCTGAAGCCAGGCATGAGCCAGCAGTATTGTTTTAGTACTGCATCTGCTTCTATGACTCTACCTGTAAAACATTCTAGCCAAACTTCTTTAAATAATGGTTGTGACACTAATTTACTAAAAAATGAACATTCCCTGTTGCCAATGAATAATGGAGGTCCCCCCTCTTCATTGTCTCGGACAACAATCCCTTCCCCAAATAATCATTCTGAAACATCATCAACTCTAAATCATTCACCAATTGGCCATAGAACATTAACATCACCAGACACACACAACACAATATCTTCATCAAAGAAAAATAATTCATTATCATTTCCAATACGGAAAAGCTATAGTTTTTCACCAAATGGACATCGTTCTATATATTCTACCGCAGCTTTTCAAACATTGCCTGTACCGTCGGATTTTGGCTATCATTCATCACAAGATACATTTGGAACTTTAACATCTTCTGTGAGTGTAGGAACACTCACTTCACCCATCAGTTATGCAAATTTATCCAAAATATTTGAAAATTCCTCAACTCATTCATTAAAGCAAACAGATGGCACTTGCAGGTTAGTTGTTTCCAATTTATTTCAATTTTTCACGTTTTCACACTTGATTCATTTTCTAATTGAAGTTGGTACAAAAAATAGAGAATTTTAATGAGGCACATTTAGCACATCTTCTTCATATCTAGCATATTTGTAATCTTTAATGACCCTTGAAGTCATTAAACCAATTTGCACCCAGTATTGACAGTTTTTTTTCTGTTCTTTATGAAAATTAGTCAATATATATATATACATTGATTACATATTTCCACATTGTTTTAAATATTATTTAGGAAACAAAAATAACAGTTTATTGTGTAAAGATATGATTAAGATGAACTGAAAGAAGACTTTCTTCTTTAATTAAATGAAGTAAATTAAAATGAAAAAGGAAAAAGTTTGTAAATACTTACAATTTAAAATATTTTACAGACAATATTTTTATTACGTTTAGGCGGTGAGCTGGCAGAAACGTTAGCATGCTGGGCGAAATGCTTAGTGGTATTTCATCTATTGTTATGTTCTGAGTTCGAATTCCGCTGAAGTCGACTTTGCCTTTCATCCTTTCAGGGTCGATTAAATAAGTACCAGTTATGCACTGGGGTTGATGTAATCGACTTAATCCCCTTTTCTGTCCTTGTTTGTCCCCTCTATGTTAATCCTCCTGTGAGCAATAAAGAAATGAATATTTTTATTATGTTATACTAAAAAACAAAACAAAAAATTGTGAAGTTACATGGCCCAGTGATTAGGATGTTGCACTCATGAAAGTTAGATTATGAGTTCAATTCCTGGAGCAGGTGTTATGTTGTGTTCTTGAGCAAAACACTTCATTTCACATTGCTCTGCAGGTGGGAGAGTGGTAGAATTGTTGGCACATTGGCAGGGATGCTTTATTGCATATCTTCTGGCTCCCTACTTTCTGAGTTCAAATCTCACCTGCCTGCAGATGGCAATGGGAAACCACTCTAATATTCATCCCAAGCTTAGTCATGGTTGCCAAAGGTCTAGTAATCTACTCAATGGTAGCAGAGGAGGAGAGTATGTGTTGGAGAGGGTTCACAGGCATAGAACCTACCCAAGGGCAGATCACTGCTAGACTGGACTATAAAGTGATCTAATCATAGATTTTCTTAAGAAAGAGTTAACGTCATTTCAGGTAAAAATTAGTTATGTTGTGAAAATCTGGTATCTATTGATAAGATGTTACTTTATAGTTATATAGCAATATCTTGTATTTCATTAAAATTTTAGTTCCCTGTTTGTAAGACAGTTGGAATTTATTCATATTTATACATTTCAGTATTCATATCTTTGTATTTATCTACTACATATGTGGGAAATTCTGTCTGTGGGTGTGTTTGTGGAGTTGTTAGCTAACTCCTCCTACATCGTTTTATCAATTTTGATGAAACTTGACACGTGAGTAGAACTCATGTCTGGAAACCTCGTGGCATACTCAAATTGTTGAAAAAAAATCGATAATAGGGCCCCTGAACGGGATCCTTATATACATCTAATATATTACATTTTAACAGCCAAGGGAAATAACCCATTCGCCCAGATTTTAACAGTCAAGGGACATAACTCATTCATTTTCCTAAATTATTTGGTATAAATCAAATTGAGTTTGCTTATTTTTTAGTATTTGAACTGTTAGAGATATTTTCGCAATTTATCCACTACAACCATTAAACAAGTAAATAGTATTTTCCTAAACAATAGATTCACTTATTTCGGTTGGTGACTTATTCACAAATATACCAACACTAGTGCCACTGAGGGTAATATGCAAATATGTATTTTTGTAATACAGTTATATATTTAAGAGATGAGGAATTATGTACATTATTTACATTGGACGTATATTTGTCCTCATCTTGTTTGTTATTAACACAATGTTTCAGCTGATGTATTCTCCAGCCTTTACCAGGTGTCTTGGGGAAATTTCGAACCTGGGTCCTCATTCCTGAGGTATCTTTTGATATTATCATAATTATTATTATTATTCAGGTCACTGCTTGGAATCGAACTCAGAATTTGGGGGTTAGTAGCCCGCGCTCTTAACCACTATGCCATATGCCCATGGGCAATTATGGAGTGAATTTTAGGGCTTATAAATCTAATATTCTCCTATCCTTCCTTAATACCGGTTCCCATATGCTGTTCATATCTGCACTCAGTCTGCTTAGGAGGTTGTTATGTCCTAGCATATGTGCTGCTTCTTTTAGTTTTCCTATTTTCCATTGGTGTTCTCTGTCTATTATTTTAACTTCATCCCACAGGGGGAGGTGTCTCGATTTTTCCATACATGATCAGCTATACCCGATTTATCAATTACTCCTTGTGTCACAGCTTTGCAATGTTCGTCTACTCTTATTTTATAAGCCCTAAAATTCACTTCATAATTGCCCACAGGCATATCACATAGTGGTTAAGAGCACGGGCTACTAACCCCAAGATTCTAAGTTCGATTCCAAGCAGTAACAACAACAACAGGTTCGAAATTTCCCCAAGACACCTGATGAAGGCTGGAGGGTATATCAGCCGAAATGTTAACAACAAACAAGATGAGGACAAATATCCGTCAAATGTAAATAATGTAAATATGTATTCTTGTATTTCCTCATGTTTCTGTCATTGTTCTACAGACAGCCAAGACAATAGGATATTAACGATCAATGAAATTCCTAGATTAATTTTATTTTTATTTTCTATACATCTAAGAAAGTGGACATTTTGCTCTCAAAGCATCAAAAATTGTTTAGAGACTTAAAGTTTAACTTCACTTGATCTCCAGTTAATATATCATTTCATAATGTTATCTATAATCTAGGGCTAATCTCTTTACTCCTCTGTTTAATTTAATATTAATGTTTTATATTCTGTGTGTGAGCTTAGACAACTACAATTTTATCATAATGTTCATAGAATTTCTTCTACATATGACATATTTCTCATAGGGCATGTTATTTAAAGAGAGTTCCTACCATATTTTTAGCTTGATGTTAGCTGTGGACCATGTATGTCAACTATCCCATCTATCCAGCCTCTAAAATATACTGATTTTAAGATACATATTTTTAATCTTGTTCACACAGCTGGACAGGTCTGCCATTTATTGAATGACACATTACCAGTTTTTAATATTTCAGTTTAGTGAGCAGGAGATGTGTGCAGATAAAAAATTTCTTGGGAAGAAACATGAAACTACGTCTTATGTAAAATTTAGACGATGAGATTGAATAAAAGACAAAGATTATAACAACATTAGAAAATAAGTGGATTGAGAAGCAGTGGATAGAATGATAGGACAAATTTTAATTATCTCTATTTTTATCTGATAACATCTATGACAGTGTATTCCAAGCTAAAAGGTGGCAAGCTGGTAGGAATGTTAGCACGCCGGGCAAAATGCTTAGTGGTATTTCGTCAGTCTTTACATTCTGAGTTCAAATTCCACCGAGATCGACTTCTGATATATCCTCCAGCCTTCACCAGGTGTCTTGGGGAAATTTAAAACCTTGGTTTTCATTCCTAAGGTATTTTTTGATTTTATTATTAATATCATTATTCAGGTCACTGCATGGAATCAAACTCGGAATCTTGGGGTTAGTAGCCCGCACTCTTAACCACTATGCCATATTTCCGTGGGCAATTATGGAGTGAATTTTAGGGCTTATGAATCTAATATTTTCCTATCCTTCCTTAATACCCCCGAGGTCGACTTCCCCTTCCATCCTTTTGAGGTTGATAAATCAAGTACCAGTTGTGTACTGGAGTTGATCTAATCGAACGGCCCCCTCCCCCAAAATTTCAGGCCGTGTGCCTAGAGTAGAAAAGAGTATATTCCAAGCTAAATTTTAATTCACTTCAAAGACATTATTTTTTTTTAAATGTCAGAAACTTTATTTTTTTCCTCTTCATGCTCTTCATCAAAAGAAGATACAGTGAAATCAAAGTTATTTCTTCATCAATGTAACATTTTATTGAAACAAAATATTACAAAATAGTATTAACAAGCAATGCTGTATAAAGGAGTTTGCTTTGCAACTATGAGGTTTACAATTTGATCTCACTGCGAGGCACCTTGAGCAAAATACCTCAAACTGATATCTTGACAAAATGAAATTTGGGAGCGGAAACTGTAAAGAAGCCTGTTGTGTGTGTGTTTTGGGTGGGTGTGCACATGCATCTAAACACTGGGGATTTTTATTCATAAAGGGACATAACTCTGTAGGTGAACCTAGTAATTTGAATATGCAGAGATAAAAATGAGAATTGGATTAAGTGGTGTTGTTGATAAAAGTTAACTAAAAACCCTTGGAAGCAGTGCCCTAAAATGGTCGCAGTCCAATGACTGAAACCGGTATAAGAATAAATTAATAGAAGTGTTAAAGCTTTTCTTGAAAATGAAAACTTTACCTAGTTTTCTCTCACATTGGTAATAATTGCATGTTTTAAAGCCCTTGCCCCCTTCTCTCTATGTATGTGTGTGTATGCCTGTGTGTCTATGTATGTCTGTGTATGTATGTGTGTGTGTATGTATGTATGTGTGTACGTATACATGTATGTATGTATGTGTGTATGTATGCATGCATGCAAGTGTGTATATGTGTGTGTGTATATATGTATGTGTGTATGGATGGATGAATACATGCATGCGTTGTATGTATGTCATAAGCTTCATCATTCTCAAAAAATAATTTGTTTCCATGGCATTTCAGAATAGTTTCTTCTATAAATTATGAATGAAGGATTCCTGGTTGGCTTTTATTTTCTGAAGCACTCGTGGCATCATTCAGAATCTCTGAGATTGGTGCTGGGAGGGGGTGGGGTTAACAAAGTTATTCTCAGGCTGGGGGAGATTGGGTTCAAATGCTTGCAACAGAGTGAACTCTGCTAAACGCACCCAAGGACTAGTCAATGGTGTTAAACTAGATGGTAGATTAAATCTACCATCACTAGCATAGCTGGAGTGTGTGCCACCCAGGGTGGCTCTTCTGTTTGCTGCCCCCCCCCGACCCCACAAAAAACACATATTGCCTACAGCAGACCCAAAAGTGGTGCCCTTTTACAAGTACCTCCTAGAGTGGATCGCCCTAGATAGAGCACCCAGGGTGGACTACCCGGAGTGGACTGACATTGTTTTATGAAAGGCAGCAAACTGGCAGAAGTCTTAGTGTGCGGCACCAAATGCTTGGTGGTAATAATACTTCAAGCTCAATATGTCCTGAGTTCAAATCTTGCTAAGGTCAGCTTTGCTTTTCTTCTCTTCAGAGTTGATAAAATAAACTACAAGTGAAGTACTGAGGATGATGTAACTCCATTGTGTCACCACATTTCTCCAGAATTGATTTAGGGAAGTTTTCACAGTGCAAAGTTGGATTATACAATTAGTTGAAAGTTAAAGTATCAGAAGAGGATGCAACAGCCTACCTGCTTGCTTTATTAGAAAATAGAATATAAATATTTCCATTCCTTCTCTCAGCAGAGAGGTCCTTACCTTGCAAACTTGCAGGTGCTGGTGTCACATAGAAAAGCACCCATACTGGTGCCATGTAAAAAGCATTTGAGCGATCTTACGTTGCCAGTTCCAAAGCTGTCACTAAAACCACGTGTGTTTATTTACATCACATCGGCCTTTTCCATAAAAGGGTTTTAGGGTTAGGGTTAGGGGATTAAGTGACAGCTTTGGAACTGGTAACGTAAGATCGCCAGCATTTGTATTGGTGCCACATGAAAAAGCACTCATGCTGGTGCCACATATAAGGCACCCAGTATACTTTGTGAAATGGTTGGTGTAAGGAAAGGTATCCAGTCATAGAAACTGCCAAAACAGACAACTGGAGCCTGGTGCAGCCCTCCAGCTTGCCGGCTCCTGTCAAACCGTCCGACCCATGCCAGCATGGAAAACGGATGTTAAATGATAATGATGATGATGATGACTTCATAACAGGATTAGTTTTAATTATTTGCAATAATGAGAACTTATTTAAATACAGTTTCGAGGAAACTATTTATTATAAGGCGGGAGATTGCTTTAATTTTTATTGATTTTTTAATTATTATTTAAACTTACTTTCTAAACAATATATAAATTTATGTATCAAGAAAAAAAAATTTGATAGAGTAAAATGAAAAAAAAAAAGTAGTAACTTGTATAACATGAGATTTGATAATTTAGCTTCGTTTGATGATTCCTCTGCTAAGAGTCTTAAACCTGAAGTGCCATATCGTTTTATAATGAGACATAATGGTTCTTAGGAAATATTATTACGTGTCCTGAAATGATGTCGAGAGGATGACGTCTCTTGGGGAAAAACAAATGACACGATAAGAGCCCAGAGTTATTTGCCCTTGATCGGAATAACTATCCAATCATGGTAAACACATGGAACTCACTATTTTCTAGTCATCAGCGCGTGCGGTTTGGCGGAGGTGGTGCAGTCGGTATATATAAAAGCAGCCGTTATTACGGATAAAAAGGCGCACGGTTCATGAGTCATGACTTCCACAGTTCTACCAGCCACCGGATCTACTCCTGTACTAGCCACATCTAATAATATTATTCATAATAATAATAGTAATAGCTTAAACCGAGACATGATGTTAACGTAAGCTTCTCTTATTTCTTAATTTCATTTCAATGTCCATTGTTCACCTTTGTTTTATTTATTTATTTCCCCTCTAAACTCTATTGTCTTCTGATATAAACCGATAATTTCAGTCTGCAAAGAAATTATTCCGAATCTGTTGGCACCGAATTCCAACCAAACTCAGCATTTTAACTTATAGCTATAATTTAAGCTTATATTTAAAACAAATTACTTTGTTTATGCTTTATTGATGAATTTCTAAAAAAAAAAAAAAATGAATTACCAAAGACTGCGCTGCTATAAATGTTTCGTTTCCAATTGTTGCGAGAGTGAATTAATTCGAAAATGAATGAAAACAAATTTTCTTTTGTTTATGAAACGATGTGACCTGTTATTTATTGACTTTTATAAGAAATACATACTTTCTGTTTTGAATACCCGGTGTAATTTATAATTAAAACGTTTGTTATCTTAGCAAAACGACTAAAATCTCGACCTAAGAATTTATATTGGAATGAAGACAGTACTCGTTTTCCGGTTAACTACAAGCATCTCGTGCCAACGACTTCCGAAAATTCACCAACTTATTGTTGCTTTGATAATTCCTGCTGCTAATCCTGAATGTGGTGGTGTCAGTGACGGTCGCTGCTGACTCAACTCGCACTTAGAAAGCGATCGATAATAGCTTCCCTTCTTACAACTTCTGTCTGAATCTAGGAAAATATTACAACTCATGCTGAAATAATTTTCTGTGGAAATTATCTGAACATTTGGTCTGCAGTTAGGAATTTAGTATCTATAGTTATGGGATAGGGTAAACCATACAATGCAAATGGTTAACTTAAATAAAAGGATCAATAATATATAGCTGGACAATTTACTTGCAATCTTAAGATTATATATACATAAAAAAAATGAATGAACCTGAGACTTCGTATTTTCTTTCCCAATTGCACATTTTAAGAGAGTCGGCCTTTATTTATGTAGATTTATAATAAGGATGCTAGGTAACAGCTTTTTAAGTGTAGTTTTAATAATTACCATTACCATTCTTCCATATTGGTTTCGACTCCTTTTGTGATTTTTTTTTTTTTTTTAATGTTTGAAATAGTTTCAGTCATGTTGTTTGTCATCAATAATTCTACAGACACACACACATACAGTCTCTCTCTCTCTCTCTCTCCTAATAAATTTATGTTTGGAAACAGCTTCATGTGATTTAATTTAAACTTTTCTAAGATTTCTATTTGAGGATTTGTTCTCAATCTGTTATAAAATTAAGAAATACGTAAATGTCTATGAATAACTTTTATTTCCTAAATAATGTTTTATCAGTATTATCAGGAGGTTTAAAAAAAAATTAATTTTGATATTTCTTATCTAATCTTTAAAATTT
>NC_068987.1:89202733-89229800 GCF_001194135.2 Octopus bimaculoides
AAAAAAAATAATAAAGCTGACGGAAGTAAAACCTTAATTATACTCCTTCCTCCCTTGCTTGACCTCACAACTCGTGATGAAGTGGTAGGAGCACCGTTGTTATATATTTCTTGAGTCCTGGGGGCTCATAAAGCCAGTTATCCAATTTCCATCGCATGTAAGTGACTCACATTTCAATATCCCCCCCCCCCTCAACGGGACACCGGTTCGATGCAGGGGGCCAAAGCAGCAGCACTTTCGAGAGGAGGCTACAAGTCAATTACCTCGGACCTCCCCCTCCCCAGTACTTGACTGCTACTTGATTTTTATCGACCCTGAAGAGATAAAAGGCAAAACTGATCTTGGTGGAATTTGAACTCAGAGCTGGAATGTTGCTAAGCATTTTGTCTGATGTGCTGCTAATGATTCTGCTGCTGCTTTGCCACCGTTATTCATATTCAGGCATTTAAATGTAGTTTCACACCACCCAATACATATTAAAGAGAAGAACCATCACCTGACTGGACTGTTATTTTATCCATCAGCTTCAAAGGGATGAAGAGCAAAGCTAACCTCAACAGAGTTTGAACTCAGTGTAGGGAGATTGACGAGTGCCATCAGGTATTCTGTCTGATGCTCTATCACTTCTCCCAATTTGCCGCTTTATCTACTTTGCTGACTCTGAATGAATGAATGAGAAAGTTAACCACCGTAGAATTTGAACTCAGTCAAGTGGCTCAAAGTACTTCTGTGAAGCTGTGCCTGACTAACTCTTGTTAGTTGGCCAAACTGTTGCTTTTTTTACACAGGCCTCAAATTTATAACGTTAGAGAAATGAGATTGTATGATGTCTGTACCTTTTTTGATTGAGTATTAAACTGAAGTAAAATAGCTATCTATAATAAATGCCAAAACAGTGAGGTCACCATGAAACTCACAAGACAAAACTTCTCGACTGAATGGGGTGTAGTATTGAGGGAGGTGGCTTTTTGCCAGGTGATGAGAAGCTAAAGCACGATAGAGGGGCAGGAACAGGTGTCTTGAAATCATCATCGTTTAATGTCCGTTTTCCATGCTGGATGGTTTGACTGGGGACTGGCAAACCAGTAGGCTGTGCCAGGCTCCAATCTGATCTGGCAAGGTTTCTACAGCTGGATGCCCTTCCTAACGCCAACTACTCCGAGAGTGTAGTGGGTGCTTTTTATGTACCACCAGCACGGGAGCCAGTCAGGCGGCACTGGCATCAACTATGTTTGGATGTTTTTTTTATGTGCCACCAGCACAGGAGCCAGTGGGAGTGGGGGGGGTTGGGGACTAGCATCAACCACATTCAGATGGTACTTATTACGTGCCACCAGCACAGGTGCCAGTCAGGTGGCACTGGCATCAGCCACCTTTCTCTCATTTTATTCTCTACATCAAAACATGTATATATTCAGTTTTCTATTAACTGCATTCAAAATTCAAATTATTAATTTTCTTTTCTACATTGCTTTTTATTAACCATTGAAATAATACTAGTCCAAACGTTTTGGTTATTGTTTTGTGAGTGCAACAGAAAAGAGAGTGTATGTTGGAGATTTCTCAAAGAAACACTAGATGTATGACCAGGCATGGTTTTGTGGTAAGAAGTTTGCTTCCCAACCATATGACTCCAGGTTCAGTCCTATTATATGGTGCCTTGGTCTGACCGAAGCCTTGTGAGTGAATTTTGTTAACGGAAACTGTAAAAAACCTAGCTGTGTATATGTGTGTGTGTGTATATCTGTATTGTCCCTCACCACCACTTGACAACTGGTGTTGGTGTGTTTACATCCCTTGTAATTTGGGGGTGCAGCAAAACAGACTGAAAGAATAAGTGCCATACTTAAAACAATGAAAAAATTAGTCCTGGGTTCAATTCATTCGGCTAAAAATTCTTCCAAGCAATGCCCCAGCATGGCCGTAGTCTAATAACTGAAACAAAAGATAAAAGTTGTGTGTGTGTGTGTGTGTGTGTTTTGCTTAGATTTGTTGTTGATGAATGGACACAGTTTGCTCTGCTTACTTCGTCCAGTGGTGCCACTAACCCTATCCATGAATATAAATCTGTTTGGGTTTTACTCTGCAATTTGTGGCTAACCGTTTAAGTATTAAGCAAGATAATTGAGCCAGTTTGATTGTCTATAGTTTGACTTTGTTTTCATGTTTTGGTTTGTGTGCTGGAAGTTGGTTCTGTCCATTACTTTTCCAGGACATTAAACTGGAGAACAAAGATATACAGTGCATATGATGCCTCATTCAAAATCTTAAAAGTCAATTGATAAGCAGAAATTTGGTCTTAGGAAGGGCATCCAGTTGTAGAAACCATGCCAAAACAGAAATAGGAACTTGGTGCAGTCTTCTGGCTTGTCAGCACGGAAAATGGATGTTAAATGATGAGATGAGATTCCTGAAGAACGCAACTCTTGGCTGAAAAAATTAAGGAAAATATTTAGTATTGAATCTAATGTATGTGCAATGCAGTAGGGATGATGGGAAGAGAAGAGACAGGATATATAAGTGGATGTAGATGGTGGAAGCCAGTATCTAACAAATTTAAAAGAGCAGAGGCTATTGTAGTCATAGCAGATAGATAAAAGGAAGAACAGTGTTGCATTTGGGTGTGAGGTTATGTTGATGAGAGAATAATGATTTGCCAATCAAGCAGGCAGCATGCTTCTTTTTCTTCTTTTTTTTTCCAATGCAGTCCAAATTGTGTGCTTGTGATCGATGTTTCATCTTTGTGTGTAGTATGTTAGTGTAAAGCAATATTTATGCTTTATACCCAGTCAAAGGAAATCAATATTTTGCTTTGTTTCTATAAGTTTATTGAGAACTGTTGGTTATTGAGAAGTACTTTAACCCTTTAGCATTCAGATGTCTCTATTAAATATCAGGCCTATATATATTCACATGGATTTTGAATTCATTGTTTTGTTTTTTATATTGGGTTATGTTAGTGTTTTATTCTTACCTTTCAAAAAGACAACTCAGACATTTGAAATTACTTTTTAATTTATAAACTTTATAGAATAATTTGATTTTAGGTAGAATTTCTTTTCCTGCTGTGACTAAAATGGAAATTTTTTTTCCCCCATTCCCTTCCTACATACACAAACACACAGGCACCTGCCAAATCAGATTGGAGCCTGGTGTAGCCATCTGGCTCACCAGTCCTCAGTCAAATTGTCCAACCCATGCTAGCATGGAAAGCGGATGTTAAATGATGATGTTGATATATATATATATAAAATACAAAATGGGACAAGAACACAAAACATCCAGACAGTTAGGTGATACAAAAAAGGGACAACAAAACATCCAGATAGACGATACAAGGACGGGTCATTCGGAGTTTTCTTTCCTCAGTTGAGTTCCAGATTATCTTTGCAATTTCGGCTGCTTATACTTGTGATTGCTCCAATCTGGCCAGCCCCAAGGAAAAACTAAGCTAAGAGTATTAGATTCCTAGGAAGAAAGCAGCAAATGTATCTGAAAACAAGGACGGAAAAAAATGGAGAATGTTATACAAATAACAGGACATAACAACAGGTGTCTTTTGACTAAGGACAAACTAAATTAAGCTGGAGTGCATGGAAGTAAAGCCTTACGGCAGGGATACAAGATTTCACAGGCACAGGGAGGAATATAGATGTTGCATGGACCATGGCCAAACCTAGAAAGAAAGGTCAGGCTTGGCTGAACACCGGTCACATAGGGAGAGAAGAGTGAGAGAGGCAGAGGTACAGAAGAATTAAGGAGGAGCGAGAAAAAATGACAGGGACACAGTGATGTAAAAAGAGAAGGGAAAATGAGCATGAAGAGAAATGAAAAAGACATAGTGCTAGATATCAAAAATAAGCCATTTGGGGAGAGAAATATAGCAGAAAAACTAGAAATTCTTCAAGCAGGCATGTGCCTTGTGCGAAATCTGTGATGAGCCTGAGTGATGCTGGTGACCAGGAGTTGCCTCTGATATGTGTGTGTGTGGATATATATAACACACAAGCACATATCTTTTCTTTATAAACCAATCATGCTTCTTGATTATTTTATTTCATTTTAATTTTCAACACTTTCACAAGAGATGTTGAAATATAATCGTACATTATTTCATACCTTCGAAATTTTAATGATGTGTTTGTTTATTATATTTAGAATGACATTGTAATATAGGTATGAGAGATCAGATCTGGGCAGTTTGAACATAAGACGTGCAGTAGGGGCAGGATATGACTGGTTTAAATGTGTAGTAATCTACTACTGAAATGTGTAGTAGATTACAATGTTGTATAATATTTTTCTATATGTTCTTATACAAATATAGAACTGTAAAATCTAGTCCATTTTTATAAATTTCCTATTTGTTTTCAGCTATATTTTTTTATTGATTTGATTTGAAATCATAATCATATTCATAACTGAACTTTGTGAATATTTAATCTAGGATTGCTAAAAAGGATAACTCATCTCTTTGAAACATTTCCCAGCGAAAAGATAACAGAAAATTAATTTGTGACAATTTCCTAAATTATCTCTTTTAAAGGAAATCCGTTATTAATTAGCCTTGAATATTGTTATTTTGACAAGCTAGGTATGACTCATTTCATATTACTGCTCTACTTGTAGGGGGTGCACTGAGGCTGCAGAATTTAATGTTTTGCTTGCATCAATGGTTATCTTTTAGACTCTTGCTATCAGTTTTCTACATGAATAAGATTCCATTCTGCCCTCCTAATTACTCATCATAATTAGATATATGCTCTACTGCCATGCTTCCCATATTTATAAGGCATTTACATTCATCCGAAGCAATATGTTAAGCATTTCAAAACTATTTGCTTTAACCGTTTTTTTTTATTTAAAATAAACTTGATGTTCAAAAACACAAAATCCAAATTCTAGTATTGTGTGCTCTGGCATGGAATGACGCAATTGAGCACAGCTGTTTGGATGCTGAGGATTTGGTACAGCTGACTGGACATACAGACCATATACAGTACTTGTTGGCATGAGACCGGCGAGCATGGAAATATACACAGACAGATAATGAGAGAGAGAGAATAAATATAACATGAAAACGTTTGTCAAATAATTCAGTGTTTAGCTGCGATGCCTAAAGCAAACTAAAAACTCCTCAAATTAATCCAAATTAATCAGAGCATTAGAAAAGGGCCAAGGCTATACAGTAAATGGGACAGTTTTGTACTCTGTGGATCTGATTTAATATTCACTCTTCAGAATGGAAATCTAACCTGCTTCCAACAGTTAGATGAGGACCTGAAATACGGTGAGTTAATCACTCTTTTTGATACCCACTCCTTGAGGTTACCTCTGGTTTTGATCTGCATTAAATAATAAAAAAAAAGTCCATGCTGGTGCCAGGTAGAAAAATACAGGCGCTACATAAAAACACTGGTGCCAGTGCCAGGTATAAAGCACCCAGTAATATGAACTATGCCAAAACAGACAAATGGAGCCTGGTGTAGCCCTCCAGCTGGCCAGCTCTTGTCAAGCCGTCCAACCCATGACAGCATGGAAAATGGACATTTAATGATGATGTTGAATAAAACTTCTCATTTTACTATAATCTTGACTTTTCTGCTGCCGTGCACTATCAAACATTCCCTACTCCTAACCACCTCATACCTTGAAGGTCCACATTGACACACCACCACTATTCATATCATTTTCCAACTCCAGTCGACCACTCTAATCCTCTCTTCAAGTGTGAATAGTCATGTAGCTCTTTCACAGCAAACTTGTTTCTTTCATACTTTACCCTTTCTCTGTTCATCTCCTTGTATAACATTTTACCCCTACCTTGGGGTTCATAATCATTCAAACTGCATGGTGACCTTACTAGTGCTGGTGGTATGTCAAAAGCACCCAGTGCATGCTGCTAAATGGTTGACATTAAAAAGGACATCCAGCTGTTGAAGCCATATCAAATTGGGATAGTGGAGTGTGCTACTGTCCTTGGGCCCATCAGATCTTGTCAAACTCATGCCAGAATGAAACACAGATATTAAATGATGATGATTTAAGTTGAAATATCATTAACATTTTATGTTCCACTCTCAGACTTCATTAAAACCTTTCCAAATTCTTAATTATTTTCAATATGAAGCTAAACATGAGCAATGTATTTTGTTACAAATATGTTTAAAAGTTGAAGCAAATATACACCTTCCTCCCCTCAAAGATCTGGCCTTGTGCTTTGCTATAGAAATTCAGTTTTATTCAGATTTGATTAAAGGCTCAGTCTTTTATCTAACAATAAAACATTCACGACTGTTTAGGAAACTAAATTCTTCAACAGGAGATGACCTAAATCACACACTCACTGCCCTGGCTTCACATCTAGATGCGTGTATATACTTTGTGCATATGAATATTGTGTGTGTGCATAATCTGAGTTGTGCATGTGTTTGTGTAATATGAGTGTGTGCACTTGTGTAATCGGTGTGTGTGTGTGTGTGTGTATACTGAGTTTGTTTAATAATTAAGATGGATGTGTTTAGTTTTTCTGTTTTTACTTTTATGAAAGCCAAATGTCAAATAGATTGGATGCTGACAGAATGTTTTAATGTTTACATCCCTTTATTGATGGTTCAGTATATTCTTGTTATTGCTTTTTACCTCCATATTTAACCCTTAAATTATGTTTATGATACTCACCTAATACAGGTCAACAGTTCAACTTCGCCCCTTAATGGTGATAAATATTAAAGTTTACTGACGTATAACAGCTCATAGTAATATTATGAAAAGTGTATAATATTACACTTTTTCATAAAAATAATACCACCACCATGGCACAGCTAGAGTTTGTGCCACCTAAGCAGCCCTTGTGCTTCTCAATGCCTCGTCCCCACTCTGTCCCCTATACTAGCTTATACAACAGACCAAAAAGTGCTATTAAATCACCCATGGGAGAGACTGCTCCCTCTCCCACCATAACTATGCTCCTGCAATAATAACCATGTTAATAATAATTGTTTGAAAAACTTCACACATTTGTTGGGAATATTTATTTTCTGTATATTTACCAATCCTAGGTTATATAAAAGAAAAACTACGTATTTTAGAAATCAGTTTTACATGCTCATATGTAAATGGGTGATGGCATTTTATGTTAAATGTTTTGCGACCATGGCATTCTGGGATCAATTTCACTACAGAGTTTTTGACTGGAAACTTCTGCCCTAGCCTCACATTCACTAATATATTGTCAATGAAATTTGGATGAGGAGAAACTGTGTAGAAGTTTATTGTATATTTGTGTGTGTGTGTGTGTGTGTGTGTGTTTATATCCGTTTGAAGTGAGTGTCAGTATATTCAAAAAGAAATACCTTGCAGTAATAATGTCTGACTGAATTACCTCCCCCTATGTCAACTTTTCATTTCATATTGTATGAGGACAATGCTTGAGAATAAGTACCAAGTTAAACATAATAACAAACCCCTTTGAACATGGTACCCCAGCGTAGCCCCCAATACGATGACAGAAACCATTAGGGATGTGTGTGTGTGTGTGTGTTGACTTATATCCTTGGGCGTTATTGTTCTGCTAGTGGCACAAATCTGACAACAAAAGGACACAAAGTTCATAACCTGATCTCTTTATGTGTTTGACAACATCCATTTAATTTACTTCACACATTTCCCCCCTATATTTACTATTTCTAACAATCAAGTCCATACGTGCCTGATATTTGCAAATTTGTAAGTTATTACAAAAAAAAAACTAAAAATAAAAATTTTTAAAAACTGCTGCATTTCATTCTTCTAATATAGAGAATCATAAAATATTTATGATTTGAAAATGTTCCAAAGCTTCTAAAAGAATAGTTTCTACTTTCAGCAAAATCACCTGTAATTATGTTACCCTACTCTCATTTGTTCAATTATTTCAACCCTTAAACATTTAAACTGGCCATGTCTGGCCCAAATATTCTACCCGTTTTATGATGATACTGACCAGATTCAGTCTCGTGTGCCTTAGATCTAAAATCCAAAGAAATCAATACATTAGCATCTTCTAGGCACCGGCTTGGCTGTTTGGTAAGAAGTTTGCTTCCCAACTACATAGTTTCAGGTTCATTCTCACTGTGTTGTACCTTTGACAAGTGTCTTTCATTCTATTACTGGGTCAACTAAAGCCCTGTGAGTAGATTTGATAGATTGGAAACTGAAAGAAGCACATTGTGTATGTATCGATACGTATGTATATCATCATCATCATGTATATGTCTCCTTGTTTTGACATTACATGATGGTTGTAAATGGGTTTCACCAGCATGCAAATAGCATCCTTCATTTGCAATCTTCTGCAAAAACATGTCTGGTCATGGGGAAATATCCTCTCTTGGAAGTGGGTGAGGGTTGGCAATAGGAATGGCATACAACCCTAGATTATCTGTCTCGACAAAAATCTGTCCAATCCATATGAGCATAGAAAAATGGACGTTAAAACTATGAGTAAAGATTTGTCATGCAATGTAGGTACAAGAAGAGTTCAATACAATAAAAATGTTTTGTAAATAAAGATTTCTTGCTGTGGTTTTTGTGAATTCATTTCAAAACGGATAATTAACAATGGAGAAACTTTAAAACAAAACAACATTTTAAAGAACTATAAGATGAAGTATCCACAAAATAAGAAATAACTTTTATTCACATGTTTTATGAAATATTTTCTACTTTGAGTTAAACAAAGTTGCTAGTGTCAGGTCATTGGCACATAAAAGACAACCACTACACTCTCGGAGCAGTTGGCATTAGGAAGGGCATCCAGCTGTAGAAGCCTTGCCAAATCAGATCGGAACCTGGTGCAGTCCCCCCCCCCACTTACCAGTTTCTCAGTCAAACTGTCCAACCCATGCCAGCAGAGAAAGTGGACATTAAATGATGATGATGATGACCGTTAACTGTAATTTTATTAATACCACTTAACTTTGTAGCATCCTCAAGAATGGTAAGACATCTCAGTTCCAAGTAATGTTAGAAGGCCCATGAGTTGGCCTCCTCATTCCAACTAACAAAAAGCAATGGCTTCTTTTGTGTTGCAAACCTGTCCAGTCCATGCCATGTTTTGAAAATCTTGTCAAATCTTTAATCGTGATTGTCTTTAACAATATTTTAACCAACATTCCCCAAGTTATATAACTCTAGCCAACTTGCATTTCCTCAGCATCAAATACCCTTCATCATATGAGCAGCAAACTCAATCAGATACATTTACTTTATTTATACTTCATTTTATTTTTCTTTACTTTCTTCAAATTAATATTTATGTATCTCTTTTACTTGTTTCACTCTGACTGTGGCCATGCTGGAGCACCACCTTGAATTTTTAGTTGAATGGCTTGACCCCTGTATTTATTTTTTGTAAGCTTGGTATTTATTCTATTAGTCTCTTTTACTGAACTGTTAAGTTATGGACACACACATACACACTCCTGATGAGCTTCATTCAGTTTTCCATCTACCAAATCCACTCACAAGGCTTTGGTCAGCCCAGGGCTACAGTAGAAGACACTTGCCCAAGATGCCATGTTATGGGACTGAATCTGGAACCATGTGGTTGGGAAGCAAGCTTCTTACCACACAGCCATGCCTGTTGTTTGTTTTTATACCAGGTTCTAACAAAAACAATTTAACATTAAATTGAAGAATTACTCGACGCTTTTTTCTGTAGAGTATTTATTATTCTTTTACAAGAAGAAGGCTGACAGTGACTTTGAGGCCTTGGTCTGCTTGCTACACACACACAAACATACTGTGTGTGTGTGTGTGCTTATGTATAATTTGTAGCTATTTTATCAGTTTTATTAACATTATTAGATCTACATCCTTGTTGCCAGCTGAAATGTCTGATCATTTGTTTTTGTTTTTCAACCTCCTTCAATTTACTTCCTGTGATATTTCTGTACATCCACCTCCACAAAATTCCCTCTAACTGTTTACATCTGTGAAGTTGCCCATGTGTTCAGTAGCTGTTATCATTTACTTACACACTTTCTCTCTCCTTACGAAAAGTCTGTGTATATGTGTGTGTGTGTGTGTTTTGGCAACTACTTTCAGAATAGTTGCTTCAAGGGATCTATTACTTATAAGTTACTAGTTGTACATATTAACTCTTAGTTAAATTGCTCTACACTGCCATTTTTAGCAGTCTGCTTGTTGTCTGCTCCATATACAAGCCATGAAATACCTTCTGCAGCTTGTATCAACTGTTATTTGATATTGTGAATTTTCCAAATGTATTTCTAACTTCATGTCTGTTCCAACATTTTGTTCTTGTGGAAATCAGTTTTACTAACTCTGGTAAGTCTTTATTATTGTTATTATTATTATTCAAACATTGGAATTATTTTATAAAACGTCTTCCTGCACTGGTTTTTCTGTACTGAGAAAACTTTATCGTCCTAAGTATGAATTCAAAGTATTTGAGCTTTATATAATAAAATTTATACTGCAGCAGCAATGTACTCTTCCAACACTGTTATTTATTCTCTTTTTAATCTTTTTTTTTTCTTAAGGTAATTTCTTGGACTAGTTTTAATTTGGAACCAGCTTCCAATAGTCTACATTTTGGTGGAGTTATATTTGTTTATTTATGATTCATTCTTAAAACAAATCCATCCTTCCAGTCTCTGGTCTCTTCTCACTCCAAACTGATGCATCTTTTGCTATCTTTCCTCATAATAATTAAGTTGAAATTGCTCACCTTACAGATTGTCCGTTTTTTTTTCTTCTTCGTTTTCTGTCCTTACTTGGTGCAGGCTTGGCTGTGTGGTAAGATGCTTGCTTCCTAACCACATGATTTTGGGTTCAGTCCTGCCCCGTGGCATCTTGGACAAGTGTCTTCTACTATAGCCTGGGGCCAAGTAAAACCTTGTGAGTGGATAAGTACCAGGCTATAAAAGAAAAAAGAAGTACTGAGGCTGATCCATTCAGCTAAAAATTCTTCATGGTTGTGCTCCAGCATGGCCACAGTCTATTGACTGAAACTAATAAAAGATAAAAGATTACTCTTTAATTAGCTTCTTTATATTTCAAATGTCTTACAACACAGTAAACTTAACTGTCTCCATTTAAAATAACATTGAAATGTTTTTGGACCACTTAAGGTCATTGTGTACTATCATCATCTGTCACTGGTCTTGCTTCCTTAATCGATTAAATCACCTAGGTAACAGGATTATTACTACTACTACTACTACTACTACTACCATCATCATCAGCAGTCATAGCTTTTGTGCCTGTTGAGTTCAGAAGTCTTATCCTTTTGTAGTTATGTATTTTAAAAGCCTCTCGGTACAATAAATATTCTGTTTGACTATTGATAACACCACTACCGCTTTAATAGTTAAACTGTATTCTTTTCAAATGTACAACTTGTTTGATAACGGTTCTGTTGTTATCTTGCTCCTTTGTTACAGGACCCTATTCACAACGGCTCCCAATTGTGCCTGTTTCATGATCGAAACTCTTCAAGAACCAAAAGTTCAAAGTTCACAGCTTTAGAAAGTTAAATATCCATTTAGTTTATTCTAAAGTCCAGGCTACATATTACATAATTTCATCGTTCTTGCACATTATCACAGATATGTATGGGTGGGTACAAATAGTGGAACACAAGAATTGATATCTCTAATTTAATTTTGAGGCTTTTTTTTTTTTCTCCCTTTTTCTTTTCAAATCAATATAGACTTTAGATATTGTAAAAGGGTTTTTTTTTTTTAGTTTTTTTTTTTTACTCTAATCAATGATCTTTTAACAATTTCCACATCTACTCATTGTTAATATATTCTAACATCATCTTTCGAAATGATTCTTCTATTTTAATTAGTAGGTTTTTAAAGTAGGTTGTTGATTTGTAAATTTTTATATATTTATCAATAAAGGTATGTTCATTCTTATTAATAAAAATAATAAACATGGTGCCTTTTGAAATCAAACCTGTTGGTGCCAAAATTGTCTTTCAACATTCTGGGATCAATAGATATAACTTCCAGAGTTTTTTTAATTAACTGCCCCACCACCACATCTCTTCATGTAAAAGGGCATTGTGCCAATTTTAAAGATATTGTATCTTCTAGCATTATTATTATTATTATTATTTTAGTAAGTCAACAGCTCATTGTATTAAGTATTTCCAAGGCTTCTTTTATCAAATCTTGTTCTTTTTTAAATTTAGTTTTATAGCATTCATAAGTGTTTAAATAGTATCTGCCAAAAGCTACCAATGCTTATTATATTTTCATTATATTCCTTATTAAGTTTCCAATACTATGTTGCTTTTAATTGTTTTTTGTTTTTTTCACTATTGTTAATGAGGTTTCTACACATAACACCTGACATTTAAATACAATCAGTAACTATAGTAACTAACCATCATGAGTGCTGCTTTATGCATCAACATTGCCGTTTAATGGTGAAGAATGTGATCCCAAAATAAAAGCATTGTATGATTTCTTTAAAGAATGCCAAGTACTTCGTTATCTTGCAACTGAAAGGTTTCCCAACATACCTCTACTCATTCTTATAAATTTATCTTTTTTGTTTTTATTCCATAGAAATTTAAATTCTAAACTGCATTTCAAAAATAATATAATTGCGTGATTATTTATTAACGAAGTGTCTTGGTTCTATTTTCTCATTTGTTTCTTCTCATCAAATCTTTTGTTGGAAATCTTTTCAGAATATATTTTGATATATTTAGTGTATTTGACACTCTTGAGAAATTATAAGAAAATTAATTAGAAATTAATTAATTAAAAATGCAATATTCAAAATGTATTGTATTTTTTTATGTATATTTATCATTTCAAAGATAATCTTTACTATTTATTTAAATGTTCTCCAAAATAAACACACTTCATTTTAAAGGTTCTGAAGAAGCTATAAGATGATGCACAAGTACTCAGCTTTGGGGGTGCTGCTTCAAAAACTACTTTAAGCATTTGAAGTTGTTTACATAATACTTGTTCTTCGTCTTAAAAGCTCTGAGGAAGCTATAAGATGATGCACAGGCACTCAGCTTTGAGTGCACTACTTCTTATAGCAAAAAGAACTGTAAGCTTTTGAAGTTATTTACATAATTCTTGTTCTCTTGTCATTCAATTAATTTATAGGATGCGCTATACTTGTCAAACACTTCATTTTGAAGAATATGTACACAGCTGCTATTTTTTGCAGGTCAAGTGATTACATATCAGATTATCTTAGGCTGGCTTATCTTAGACAGGTCACCTTCATTGTAGCTCACATAACCTTCTCTCTTGATGGCTTTCTTCAAGCTAATTATCTAACTTACATTTGTTAGAGATAAATGGCTCAGGGCCACTAGAGGGCAGGGATGAAATACAGTGGAAAGAAAGAAAAACAAAGACAAGTATAAGTATTCTTGACATATGCAAAAATATTTGTAGAATATTCTTGATTAGGAGCAGACATGGTTATGTGGTTAAGAAGCTGTGATTATAACTGTGGTTTGGGATTCAGTCCCACTGTGTGACCCCTTGGACAAGTGTCACCTCCTATAGCTCCAGGCCTGCCAATGCCTTGTGAGTGAATTTGGTAGATAGAAACTGTGTGGAATCTCATTCTGTGTGTGTCCCATTACTGTTCAACAACCATTGTTTATGTCCCTGTAACTTAGAAGTTCAGCAAAAGTGACTGATAGAATAAGCAACTGACTTAAAATGTAAGTACTAAGGTCAATTTACTTGAGGTGGTGCTCCAGTATGGCCTTGGTCTAGTGACTAAAGCAAAAGCTAAACATTCTAACCTTAACTCTTCTCTGCTATTTTCAGGCATAGCACATCTAGAACTAGATGTGCAATGTGTCCTCCCGTAACAATAAGAGGTGGGGGGGGGGTGTCATTTCAGGGAGAGTTAACTGCTATTTCTAGATTGAGTGACCTCATAAAGCAGTCATGGGCAACTTGTGTCTTGCAGGACTTTCTGAATGGCACATCCAATGGACAATTGCCTTTTTTTTTTATCCCCCCCCCCGCCCCTTCTTTAGTAGTGCAGCCTGCTTATTGATGAGGCATATTTCATGGGGCCCACATCTTGTAAAAAGTTGTCCACACCTGATATAGAAACTCCCATGTCAGGGTGTGTAGACCTGTGTATTCTTCCCTTGTGATGCTTCTAATTTCAAAGATTCTAAAATTACTAATCTCTGGAGATTCCAATTCCTCTGCAACAGGTGTTCACCAATATTATAAGCAACGTGGTGGGGTTGGGGGAGTAAAAAATACTTTTTTACTATTTTTGCATTATTGTTGTTGTTTCTTGTCCCCACTAAGACAAACTGTTTGTTGCTCATGTGATAGCAAAACGTTCATCTGATTAGACTAAATTGAATGGAATTTGGATGTGAATTCTTCATATGGAAATAGGTTCTTCACTTGTTTCTGACTGGCTATTCTTGGACACTATCTCGAAGGGTTTAGTTAAACAAACTGATCTCCATACTTTGTTTATTTTCAATAACTGGTACTTAATTTGTCTCTTTTGCTGAACTGCTAAATTATGGGCACATAAATAAACCACTGGTTGTCAGGCAGTGTTGGGGAATAAACATATCCATATATGTCACATGTCAAGCACATTCTATCAGTGTATGTGTGTAAGATTGATTTAACAGTTTCTGTCCATTAAATTCATTCACAGGGCAAACATTTTTTTCTCAAGCTTCAAATGTAGGTGTTACTTTGAAAAAAAAAATATTCATAACTTTGCTAAACAAAATCACATTTTTCTGTGTTAGGGCCTTATAAGCATTGCAACTTAGACAATCTTCACATTCCCAGAATCACACAGAAAAAAGAGAAACTTGTCTTGTAGACAAAATCACGTGGCCATTTGTAGTTTAAAATGTACACTGGAAGAAATCCCATTTTTACTGGTAAATTCATCTCCCACCATAACACACACACACACATATAGTATCTGCCAAAGTCACAACAACAAATTATTTTTCTTCTGTTTCTTGTGTCCACAACTTGGAAATTTTGAATATGGTCTGATTTCAGTCTGCAAAGGAGTTGTTACTAAATTGTATCACCATAGATTCCTTGGCTGAAGTTATTCAAGAGTAGGCTAGGAAAAAGGCTAATATACCTAATATACAAAGCGAAAAGGTGACTTTAAGGAAGCACTTGCCAATGTGTGGACCATCATTTTATCCCTCAACCAAGGTAAAGCGTACAGTACTGTCTGCCTGACTTTCATGACAGATAATGAAACCCAACATCAAATGGAAAAAGCGTGAAACCTTCATCTATTGGCTTAGGCTTCTGCCTCAGCAAGAGGCCAACATAACTGTCAGGAATATTGGTAGTGGCATTGACCCTGATTTGTTATCTTTGTAATGGAATATGGTTGGGTTAACAGGAATGGTATGGTTAAAGGATAACATGGTCTTGCAAGTCCTCTGAATCTCCAAGATCTCAGGAGATCTGTGTGCTAATATGGCTGCCGAGATAAAAATGAAGCCAATTGTGCAGGTGTTATACTTGTTGCAGCAAAAGCCACTTAAGAGCTTTTTGCTCTGGAAACACAGGGAAAAGAGCCACAATAAGTTCCAAAGACCATCTTCACAACAATAGCTCTACTAGTTGTAGCTCTGAAAAGAACAAAAGATTGATCTATCCTTAGTCTCAAGTGGACAATACCAAAGCCTTACCAGACTTTGGCAGTACCACTTCATCCATGTGCTAGGAAGAGGATCAAACGGAGGTTGAGATGAAACTAGCAAATTGTTAGAGAAGAAACGAGAGATAAAATCACTGAGCTCAAAGACAATCAACCAGTGGATAGACAGGTGGATGGATTGACTGATCAGGAATATCTAGAAGATGGAACTTC
Organism: Octopus bimaculoides; assembly: GCF_001194135.2. Classification (NCBI taxonomy): domain Eukaryota; kingdom Metazoa; phylum Mollusca; class Cephalopoda; order Octopoda; family Octopodidae; genus Octopus; species Octopus bimaculoides. The sequence goes on from NC_068987.1 coordinate 89,218,625, forward strand.
TATACAGATCATACAATTACTCTATGAATGTGCAAAATATTTTTGCCCAGAATATATGGTGGGACCCTTCAAGATCAAAATCAATGAAGAAATACTGGGTACATTTTGAAGGTACTGGCATTCTAATATAACAAATGCCTAGTGGTCAGTCATGGGACATGATGACACTATCTAATTAGTGGGTTCTCACTTTGTATGTGGATGAAGTCCACTCAGCTGGCAAAAATGAGTAGTACCTGTATTTCATAGAACCAGCATTATCACACTCTGTGTCACGCTGAATCTCCCTGAGAACTACGTTAGGGGTACACATGTCTGTGGATTGCTCCGTCACTTGCACGTTAATTTCACAAACAAGCTGTTCTGTTGATCGGATCAACTGGAACCCTCAGTGTCGTAAGCGATGGAGTGCTCCTCATGTGGATGAGGTACCTTAAATGTTTGTCATGCTTTGTGTTTTATATACCATATTTGATGATATACAAGACACACTTTTCCCCAAAAATTACCCTGGGTCCCATATGCAAAATTAGGCCTATTTTACATGCTTTAAAACTTTTTATGCTTAAAATTGTGGTGCATTTGATATGCTTCGGCTTCTTTTATGCTAGGAAATAGTAATTTCATGTTCTCTATTTTTATCATTTTTAATATGTTCAGAATATAAATATCTTGACTTCACCCTTCAGTTTTATATAACTTGGTCTTGTCTGTCTCCACATGGTTTATAACTCACCTCACCCCATGCTGTAACATCTTGTTATATATATGAGCCCTTGTGGCTAATAAAAAAAATATTACTATTTTTATTCATCTCTTGCTGTAAACATAGATTCTCCAATTTGTCATGCTATGATCTCTCACTCCTCCTCCTTTCTTCCTCTCTCTTTTGAAGTTCTGCTGCTTGTTTGATTCTTATCAGAACTGCTTTGTGTTATAAAGTCTATTCTTAGCCTGCTTCTCTATCTTTGCTACAGTGTTTCTATCTTTACCCACTTAGAGATATATATCATCCAGCTCTCATTCAAAACAGATCATATTGCTCTTTTTCTGTCTCTTTTACTTCAGCTGACAAACAATTGATACGTCAGTGATGTTTTATTAGCTCTCGTTATTTCTCTAATTGAACACATTCAGTTTGTTCACTACTTGTCTTATCATATATATACATGATCTCAAGATCATAAAGTAGTTTTTCTGTCCATAAACCTCTTCTGACTCGTACAACAAGCTCAAAATGCTGTGTTTTCCCAACTATTACAGAAAGCATCTCTTTTTAGATGACTGCATTTTGTCTTTAATTGTGTACTGGAAGAAATACAGTAGTCATATGTAATATAAGCGCAATGTCCGGATTGGGAGGTGAGGGACAATTGATCCAACGGACCTCACTCCTTGGTTGATACTTAAGTTTATTGACACTATAAAGGGGAAAGTCAAAATTGATCCTCAGTGGATTCAAACTCATTGTTTTTAAACATTCACTTTTCCTTGCTGGTATGGGTTGGACAGAATTTGTCGAGGTAGATTTTCCACAGCTAGATGCCTTTCCTGTCACCAACTCCCACCTGTTTCCAAGCAAGTCAGTATTTCCCCATGGCCAGACATGTTTTTCGTATTAGATCGGAACGAACAGCATCACTTGTATGACAGCAAAGTTCATTTACAATTATCAAACGACAAGATAAGAGTATACACACCATGTAATGGGCTTCGTTCAGTTTCTGTCTGCCAATGGTGGCGAGCTGGCAGAAACATTAGCACAATAGGTGAAATGCTTAGCGGTATGTTGTCTGTCTTTATGTTATGAGTTCAAATTCCGCCAAGGTCGACTTTGCCTTTCGTCCTTTCGGAGTCGATAAATTAAGTACCAGTTGCATACTGGGGTCGATCTAATTGACTGACCCCTTCCCCCAAAATTTCAGGCCTTGTGCCTAGAGTAGAAAAGTTTCTGTCTACCAAATTCACTCACAAAGTTTTGGTTGGCCTAGAGCTATAGTTTAAGACATTTGCCCACAGTGCCGCTCATTGGGACTGAACCCAAGATCACATGGTTGGGAAGCAAAGTTTTTAACCACGCAGCCATGCCCTTACAACTCTGCTGTACAATAATAATGTTATATATGTGTGTTTGCATGTTTGCACGTATATATGTGCATGTATATGTTTATGTGTAGTGTCTGATATAAGGCCTGGAACAACCAAAGTGTCACTACCCTTCCTCCTCAGACAAATTAAAATATCTAGGAATGTTTTGATTGGCCTCTCCGTTGATAATTAGGTCTGCTTATATAGCAGTACAGATTCTTTAATTACTTACTTGGTTGTTGAGCTAAACCCTATCTTTTTCTCTTAACGCTGGCCAAACTATCTCCTGTCACACATTGTTTATTGCATGTATTAATTAGAGAGATTATGGATGACAATTAATTGCTGGACAAGGGCTTAAATTAAAACTCTTGTCGTCATTGCCCACTGACCACAACAAAACAAATTATATCCTGTTTTCTATTTCAAACCTTTCACTGTAATTAATTTGCTAATTACTTGTGTTCTTTTCAAAGTTGTCCTTCGTGTTTTTATGTGTATATGACAGCTGTTCGTTTACTTTAGTTAACATTCCAAAATATTATTTATCCCGCCTTCAATTGAGGTCAATTCGTCGTTTATTACCAGAACATAAGGCATAAAAGCAACACTGCTTCATAGCTTGTCTTTCTTTTTCTGATACAAGTTACTCTTATATAACTGAAAGCGAAAACATTTCACACGTGGAAACAAAATGGTTCATATCAAATAATTTTATTGAAGTATTGTTTTTCCACTTCATCCCATTGTACTTTTCAAGAGTTATTGTATCCAATATAACCTAGCTTGCCCGGGACAGATTGCGGGCACTCCTCCTTTTGGAAAAATAACATCCTTATCAATTGAAGTAGGTCAGTTTACATGCAGTCATACTGAAGCATGCAGTTGTATCTTTAATGTGATTTCTGGCCCCGTAAGTAAAAAACAAAAACAAAAAGCGATTTTTTTTTTTTGAAACTTCGTTTTTAATGTTTTAATTGTGTGTAATATTATAATCGATGTTCAATTTAATGTCAAAGCTTCTTTAAATTAATTATATATTTTCAGTTTTGATGTTTCAATTTTATTTATCTTGAAACTATTTCGGGTTGGGTGAGAAAATAAGTTACATGTTCTTTCTCATGCGCCCTGCATAGGATATATATCTATATATGTGTGTGTGTGTGTGTATGTATGTATAGTAATGTTTATTGTTTTTTTTTTATGTCTGGTTATTTTAAAAAATCATTTGACATTTCTTCAGTTTAGAAATGCTCAATACTGTTGAATACATATTAAACTTTTACAAAATTAGCAGGCGGAAACTTCGAAGTCGCTGTCACCTCTCTTGTAAAATTACATTTCTCCCTTTTTTAGAGTTTTATATAAATTGGAAGAAAAAAAAGAATTCTTTTTACAGAAAAAATTGTTGAATAATATAGGGTCCCTCTATTAACCTCAGATCATTTTAATTGTGAAAATTGTTGATAATGAAAAGGCTTTTTTTACATCCTTTTACTGTTATTTTAACCCTGTTGGGGTCGATTTTGGATCTTTTAAAACATTTCCCAATCACTTGCATCAAATCAATTTTTCACCGTCTTTTTTTTTTTTTTAATTTCTACACGGATGTAGTTTTGCGTTTTGTTGATAAAAATCATATTCGTTATTACAGTAAAAATTATTATTAATAATAACGATAATAAAAAGATAGAAAAAACAATGATTTTCGTCATCAGCATTGTAGAATGGTGGGAGTGGAGAATCTGAAAATTTGAAATCCTTCAAGTGGTTGGGTGAATTTTGAAAAAGATCCTCCTTTTCGTCTTTCAACACTTTCAGATCGATAAATTATGACGCTTCTGCTGACTGTTTGATCTTTCGTCTGAGAGAGAGAATACGTTTTTTAAGAATTTCCCAAACTCACAAACAAACATTATCACCAGTTTCTTCAGACACTTTATTATTATTATTATTAACTTAACTATCTACATGAGTTATGCACTTGGACTGTATTTGGTTGCTCTTATCTCTTCGTTGAGAAGTTTTGACCCTGAGCTAATGCAAAAGTCATACGTTCATATATAACAGCGAATGTTATCATGGTTGTAAACACACACACACACACACACACACTCTGTTTACAATTCTCGAGAATGACAAAGTTTATAGGTATATTTTTTTCTACTCTAGGCACAAGGCCCGAAATTTGGGGGACGGGGGCCAGTCGATTAGATCGACCCCAGTACGCAACTGGTACTTAAACCTTGAAGGGTTTAGTCGAACAAATCGTTCCCAGTTTTCTTTGTCGATAGTCTGTTACTAATCTATCGGGGGCGAAGGTAAAGAATACGCACACCACCCACTTACAACGTTTAGGGTTAGGGTTACGCTACAAACGGGTGGTGTGCGTATTCTTTGCCTCCGCTGCTATCGAGTACTTCTGCACAACCGCTAAGCTACCACGGGATTCTACAGTTTCCTTCTACTGAATTCTCTCATAAGGCATTAGTCGGCCTGCTGTGTAATAGACGCTTGTGCAAGGAGCTGCGCAGTGGGACTGAACCCGAAACCACATGGTTGTAAAGCGAGCTTCTTAACCACACAGCTATGCCCCAAAATTTACTAAATGGAATAAATTAGGAAAACAGTTGCATCCAAGGAAATCAGTGATGTTTTACGTTAGTAATAAGACTTACAAATCGTCCAAACTTTGGAATAAATGTTGTCTTTTAGCAGAACCTTTTTGCTGTGAGGAAGAAAAGTGTAACTTTCTGTGCAGAAGCCATCACGGTGATGTCCCACCGTGCCCTACCTGGAACATTACCACCCTCCCCCATTAGCTCCTTCCTTTCTCTCTGCTTCACCTCCTCACATCAAACACTATTCACTATTTGCCCCTACTGGCAGTAACATAGCTAATTTGCGCCACTCAAGGCAGTCTTTAAGTTTTCCACCCCACCTCTTATACATGCGTATACAACAGACCCAAAAGTGCCGCCTGAAGGCGGATCGCACTTATTAACCAGACCTCCCCCCCCACTTCCTGCCTATGCAACCGGCCATCCATCACTAGTTTCTTGGATTCTGTTCTATAAAAGCAATATAAACATTCAAGAGCTGACTGCTGGTTTATGTACTCTATACCCGTGTAGACATGTATTCTGTTGCATACTGCCAATATGGTTTACAATATACATACATCGTGTACAGAAGTGCAAACACTGTATTTGTTTTAGCTCCTCTTATTTACAGTATCCTTTACCTGTTTAAATGCAAGATACTCCATGTAGTCGTTCGACCTGCTAGAAATAACAGCCAAATCTCAAGATCACACTGGTGACCTCATCAGTGGTGGGGCCATGAAAAACACACCCAGTACACCTGTCAGGTGGATGGGATTAGGGAGGGCATCCAGCTGTAGAAATCATGCCAAACATGACATTGGTGCCTGACACAGCTCTACAATTTGTTAGTTCCTGTTAAACTGTTCAGCCCATGCCTGCATGGAAAAGGAGACTTCAAATGATGATGATATATTGTGTATAAGCCATTTCCCCCTGCCCTGTTTCTTCAGCAAGAAATATTCTAGAAGTTTCAGGGAATTCAAGCATTTATTGAAATACGTAGCTGATGGTATGATAACACTATGATAAAAATCAGTTTTTAAATAAACTACCAGTTGTAACGATAACAATGAGAATGTTAGAGTGAATAGTTTTACCATATGAAATTAAGCAAAGCTGGATAATACTGGTTTCCAGTTTGCCTTTTTGCAACTAATCTCAAGGTAAATCAAGTAATCGACTTCTCAGGATAAACATTTACTTTCTGGAGACTTCATCAGCTCTGGTTTAGCCCCATTTGAGTAGACCTATGATTAAAGGTATTCCACCCTTAATCATTCCATGTTATTCTAAGACAACAATCTAGAACTATATTATCTGTTGTAACCTTCTTTTATTAAGACAGTAAATTGTAGTCTGGTGTTCATTTGGTTGTTATTTCTAACAAGTCAAGTGGCCCATGTAGATGTTCCCTGACTGGTTCATTCACAGGACTTTTTTTGTTCTGTGCAGGCGTGGCTGTGTGGTAAGAAACTTGCTTCCCAACCACATGATTTCGGGTTCAGTCCCACTGCATGGCTCCTTGGGCAAGTGTCTTCTACTACAGCCTCGGGTTGACCAAAGCCTTGTGAGTGGATTTGGTGGACAGAAACTGAAAGAAGCCCATTATGTGTGTGTGTGTGTGTATATATATATGTGTGTGTGTGTATTTCTGTGTTTGTCTCCTGACCATCGCTTGAGAACAGTTGTTCGTGTGTTTACGTCGCCATAATCTAGCGGTTCGGCAAAAAAGACTGATATAATAATAAATACTAGGCTTACAAAGAATAAGTCCTGGGGTTGATTTGTTCGACTTGAGGTGGTGCTCCAGCATGGCTGCTGTCAAATGACTGAAACAAATAAAAGACATAAAACAATATAAATATGGTATCAAAGATAATCTCTGCATCATTCTTATTTTTAAAAATTCCTCCAAAACTTTGATAAAAATCAGTTTTTCAGTTCTATATTTAAGAGATGAGGAATTATTTACATTATTTACATTTGACGGATATTTGTCCTCATCTTGTTTGTTGTTAACACAACGTTTCAGCAGATACACCCTCCAGCCTTCATCAGGTGTCTTGGGGAAATTTCAAACCTGGGCTCTCATTCCTAAGGTATTTTTCGATGTTATTATTATTATTATTATTATTATTATTATTATTATTATTCAGGTCACTGCCTGGAATAGAACTCAGAATCTTGGTTAGTAGCCCATGCTCTTAACCACTACCCCCCAAGATTCCGAGTTCGATTCCAGGCAGTGACCTGAATAATAATAATAATAACACCGAAAAATACTTTAGGAATAAGAACCCAGGTTTGAAATTTCCCCAAGACACCTGATGAAGGCTAGAGAGTATATCAGTAAACAAGATGAGGACAAATATCCGTCAAATGTAAATCAGTTTTTAAATAAACTTTCACTAATAATAACAATGAAGAGACTTTCAAGTGAATAGTTTTACCATAAATACAGGTCTAGTTGTGTGGTTAAGAAGCTTGCTTTGCAATCATATGGTTCCAGGTTCAGTCCCACTGTGGAGCTCTTTGAGCGAATGTCTTCTGCTATAGCCCTGGGTCAACCAGTACCTTGTGAGTGAATTTGCTCAAAGGAAATTGTGTAGAAACTTGCTATATGTGTGTGTTTGTGCCTATACTATTCCACCACTACTGTTTGGCAACCAGTGTTGGATTGTTTATGCCCCTGTGACTTAGTGGTTCAGCAAAAGATATGGATAGAATAAGTATCATTATCACTTAACATGCATTGTCCATGCTGGCGTGGGCTGGGTGGTTTGACTGGAGCTGGCACGCTGGAAGGCTGCACCAGACTCTAGTCTGTTATGGCAGCTTTTCTATGACTGGATGCCCTTCCTAATGCCACCACTTCGAGAGTGTAACGGGTGCTTTTACGTGCCACCGGCAGACTTTTAAAGAAGTACCATGGGTGATTTGTTCAGCTAAAATCTTTCAAGGAGTTGCTCCAACATGGCTGCAGTCCAATAACTGAAACAAGTAAAAGATAAAAGATATCTAACCACTCCAAAGTTATACACCACTGTTGTCATTCAAGTTGGTCTGAGAAACTATAAAAGCTAGAAAGCTTCACATATTTTGTGAATGATTGCTGTAAAAAGAAAGAAAAGAATCTGGTTTGAAAATGTTAATTACACAGCCCAGCTCTTAAAATTTAAAAGTGCATAACCTTGCTGAAAACAAGTTATATTATGTTAGGTATTCTGCAGTTTATACTGAAACAAAAGAAATATTTTCTCATACATGGCAGGACATAAGTGAACAGTTCATTTCATTTTGTTCTACATTTATATCAACTGACTTCATTGTGTCATAAATGCTTTCTAATATATAGATTCGTTTTTGTTATCTTAAGAGCACTTGTAATCTGGATAAACAGATCTTTTATATTTTGTTTTGTCTGAGAGATCTACTGACAAATTACTACACACACACACACAACCTCTTATGAAGTTAATCTATTTGTTCTTTGTTTTGTCTTTTCCTTTCTAAACTCTTTTTAACACCAAACTTTTGGACATTGTTTGTATTTCAATCAAAATCTCATACAATGTATAATATCATGTGATTTCTGTTGTTCAACACTGACATGGTATACCAGTGTATTAAAGCTGATCTGCAAAACCTCCTAGCTTAGTCGTTAGGGTGGTGCACTCATGATTGTAAAACTAGTTTCAATTTCCAGCCAAGGCAATGCATTGTGTTCTTGAGCGAAACACTTTCATTTCTCATTGCTCCAGTTCACTCAGCTGTAAATGAGTTCAAACTATTGTTGAAAAGTTCACCTTGTGACAGACGGGTATCTTGTTTAGAGGGCAGTGTTGTAATCTCAGTCACTCACACACCTTGGAAACTGGGTTAAACTTGGCCTCATGTGACAGACCGAAGAAAGTTGATGGTGCTGGTCATATTTTACTCTCCCCGTTCTTTTCTTCTTCAAAACTTTTGATTCAATTGAAACACTTACACAATGTACTCATTGCAAATCTGGTCACAAATGAATTAATACTTAACACGCAGGAGTGGCTGTGTGGTAAGTAGCTTGCTTACCAACCACATGATTCCAGGTTCAGTCCCACTGCGTGGCACCTTGGGCTAGTCTTCTACTATAGGCCCGGGCCAACCAAAGCCTTGTAAGTGGATATGGTAGATGGAAACTGAAAGAAGCCTGTCATATATATGTTTGTGTGTCTGTTTCCCCCCCCCCCCAAAAAAAAAACTTTGCTTGACAACCGATGATGGTGTGTTTACATCCCCGTAACATTAGCAGTTCAGCCTGAGAGACCGATAGAATAAGTACTAGGCTTACAAAGAATAAGTCCTGGGGTTGATTTGCTCGACTAAAGGCGATGCTCCAGCATGTCCACAGTCAAATGACTGAAACAAGTAAAAGAGTATATATGTATATGTACCTGATGTATTCTATTACTTCTTTTGAGTGCATTTCTGAATATAAACTTTTATTTATCTTTCAGACAAGATATATTGGAAAAATTCCAGTTGTACAATGCTTTCTATGAAGGCAAACGAGGTTGCTTAAGTATGGATCAAGTAAGTGATACTCTTTTGTACTTATTTTTAATCAAATGAACGTTGACGGTTATTTTTTTTATATATATATCAGAATATTTTGTTATTTTCTTTTTAAGAAAGAAACAAAAGAGGATTAATGTGACTCGTCTTTTTAGTAATTTTTTCTTTATAAATATCCTCAGAGCTATTTTTTTTATTGCTTCATTGTCTGCCTCCAATATCTGATTAATATCTGTAATTGGCAAAGGTGGTGAGCTGGCAGAATTGTTAGCATACTGGTGGCATTTTATCCTTCTTTATCTCCACCAAGGTCGACTTTGCCTTTCATCCTTTAGGGATCAATAAAATAAGTACCAGTTGAGCACTAGGTGCAATACAGGCATGTGCCGTCAGTAATTACTCAGGGTAGGCAGTTGGTGACCTTTATGTAGTAAAACACCCCAAAAAAAAATAAGCAAAACACAGCCGCGTGTAGCACATAAAGAAAATGGTGTTGTAGGAATGTACACAGTAATACTATGCATAGCTTTAATACTGAAATTGAAAGCAGAAGCAAATTATGCCTACCTGATCCACAAAAAAATAAAATATTTTGCATTTTATGCATAGTAATCTGACTAACCTTCATAATTTTATTGAGTTAGGTGCATATTTTGCCATAAAAGGAAAATGTTGCTATCAATCTATTTTATTCAAGGTAGGCAGTGCCTACCTTGCCTACCTAGGTAGCACGTCCCTGGTGCAATGTGATGAGCTTTACCCCTGCCCTGAACTCGCTGGCCTCATACCAAAATTTGAAGCCAATATTTTCCGATAGGAGAAATGACTTAATTAATAGCATACATTCAACAAATGCTAGGTTTAGTTACTATTTACTGTTACTAAACCTTTTTGCTTCTAACTTTTGTGTTTAGCTGCTGTGAAATGAAGCGTTTTGCCAAAACTTCAGCTTTCTACTTAACATTTGTATTTTTCACTTGTATACTAACTTATTTGTTTCTTTTCCTGATTGATTCAAATTTGTTTCCTTGATACAAGGAATGTTTTAGCACAATTTAATCTATGTAGTAAGAAGAAAGAAAATTTGCTTTGCAACTCTGTGTTTCTGGGTTCATTTCCACTGCGCAACATCTTGGGCAAGTGTCTTGGGAGTGAGCCATTTTGGTACAGCCGTTTTGGCATCACTGATTCAATGCTGATTTATTTGATTTAATGTGTGTGTCCCCTCTCTCTCTCTCTCTCTCTCTCATACGTGTACATTTCTGTGAGCTTTTGCATGTATGTGTTTGCTCCCCACAAAAAATACTTTTGCTAAAATGGGTTGCATATCCAAACAACCATGCCAAATCATCTGCACCCAATCATCCCATTCTGATGTGTCTTCTACCATATCCTCAGGTTGACTGAAACTTTGCAATTAGAATTTGGTAGATGGAAACTGTGGGGAAGTTGTGTGTGTGTGTGAGATTCACAGGCGTATATTGAGGAAGAAACAAAAACAAAAATATTTGTTTTGTATCATGTTAGACCCCCACCCCCACCCTCTTTGGTCCTCTCGCCATTAGAAATGCAATGAACCAGTGATTATGTTGTTATTGTTGGAAATGTAACCAACACCATTATTGTCAACAAATTACATAATGAAAGCCATTTTCAAACACTAGCATTAGATAATTCTGAAAATTAGTATAGATTATTAGAGCATGGAATTTTTTCAGTTAATTAATCTTTCATATATCAAGTATCCAATTCAGAGAATGATACTTTTATTTATGCTTGCTAGAGTGCTTAAGGCAAGTAAATTATTTTACCCCAAGACTTGTAATAATTACAATAATATAGTTTGATGTTTGTCTAGTTTCAATGATAGCCATGTCTGATTATTGACCATAAACAAATTAGTAAGTGTGTGTGTGTGTGTGTGTGTG
>NC_068987.1:89230304-89237543 GCF_001194135.2 Octopus bimaculoides
ATAGCTTATAGTTACAGTTGGTTAATTGTGTGTGTGTTTGTTATCATCATCATCATCATCGTTTAACGTCCGCTTTCCATGCTAGCATGGGTTGAACGATTTGACTAAGGACTGGTGAAACCAGATGGCTACACCAGGCTCCAATCTGATTTGGCAGAGTTTCTACAGCTGGATGCCCTTCCTAACGCCAACCACTTCAAGAGTGTAGTGGGTGCTTTTACATGCCACCGGCACGAAGGCCAGTCAGGAGGTACTGGCAATGGCATCTGCACAGGAGCCAGTTCAGCGGCACTGGCAATGATCTCACTCGAATGTCTTTTCACGTGCCACTGACACAAGTGCCAGGAAGGCGACTTTGGTAACGATCACGCTCAAATGGTGCTATTAACGTTGTATCTGTGCAATTTCACTCCACATATCCCACTCACTGCTGTCGTTTTCTTCCCGAGCCCTAGGACTCATAGGACCAGTTAACCAGTTTCTATGGCATGCAAGTGACTAAGATCACAACATTCCCCCTGAACTGAATGCCAGTCTATTGCAGGGTCCAAGGTCAGCAAGTTTGAAGGGAGGGGACAACTTCAACCCTAATATTTGACTGGTATTTATTTTATCAACCCTTAAGGGATGAAAGGCAAAGTTGATTTAGGCAAGATTTGAACTCAGAATGTAAAAATGAAGCATTCCCATCTGACTTGCTAACAGTTCTGTCAGTTCCCTGCTTTTGAGAAAACTAAAATAATTTTCCACCATTTCTTTGCCATTTCCTGTTTGCTTGACGTGATCAATAGTTTAATATAAAAATCAGACAAAATCAGTTAGAAATTAGTTATTCCAACATCAGGTGCTCTTGATAAACATGACAGAAGTTTTTTTTGTTTTCTTTTCCCTCCCTTCAGTATTTCTGCTCCTCTTAATATTTGATAATAATGGTTTCACTGAATTCTTGTCTGTTGATTAGAATTTTTATTTTTATGAATTGTGTTGTTTTTCTATGGTTGGATGATGACAGGAAACCTAACCTAGGCTTATTTTCCAACAGAGGCAATTATTGAGGCAGAATTTCATTTAGATTTAGACTGCAGGCAACATGTCTGTAGGATAGTGTGGTAATAAATATGAAATAAGAGACAGACTTGGAAGTTGTGAAAGAAAATAGTTAGCAGGGGGTTGAGAGGCTAAACTGAAAAAATTAGGTGTATGTTTTTCCTTTGCCAGATGTTTCAATATGTATGTCTGAAAAACTTGATGAGGCATGTCTGTAGGAAAAGGTATTTGTTAGCAACACAAATTAAATACATTTCATTGAACTTTTCTTCGGTGGTGCGTGGGTGTTGAGTTTTCTGTTGTGGTTTTCTGTGTAAGGGGACGCTGCAGTGACAGGAAAAGAAATATTGGAGACGAGGGAATTACAGAGATTTGAAATGATAGGGATTTGTGGAGAGATATACTACTACTAGGGAGAAAGGCAAATGTTAAGCTGGTAATGATTGGTAGCTACACTGAAGTGAAATTAATCTGGTTAAACTCTTTCACAGACATGACCTAGCATGTTTAATCAGTATTTTATCAGTTTATCTACATGATGTATTATGACAGTCATATAAATAATAAGACCAGAAATTTATATAGGTATATATATATATATATATATATATATATATATATATATATATATATGTTTTATTTAAAAGCAGCAGAAATATAACAAAAGACTGTTACTCGGAGTTTCACGTTCCTGTTCATCAGACAGTTTTGTTAAATTTTCTAACAAAACTGTCCGATGAATGGGAACGTGAAACTCTGAGTAACAGTCTTTTGTTATATTTTTGCTGCTTTTAAATAAAGCATATTACTCTACCTCTGGTATTTGAGTACTCTTTTTTCCACCTTGTTACACATTTATGTGCTTACTCTGGTATACATATATATATATATATATATATATGATAATGTTATTGGATATTAAATTAAAGTGAGGTTTGGAGTACTTTTAATGGGAAACTGTTCAGCTGCTAATTTTCATGTTTAATTACCTTTATGTTGTCATCATTTAAACGTTGTCTAGGAAGGAATGGAGGGGGATTCTCACACATCTACTTTTTAAGGTTTCATTCTGCTCTTTTGATTTGAGAGCATAGTGCTAATGTTCATTTGGATTAGGGTCTTCATAGCTTGCATAAATTTACTTACTTCTAAACTTTGTCTTAAGATATAGCTACCTATGTGAATGATTCAACAGAATAAAGGCCAAGCTGCTTAGATGACTGATGAATAAATACTTCAATTCCATTGCTTGATGGAAATTCTCAAACTGCTCAAAAGCCAACTTCTTAACCACATTACCATTTCTATAGAAGCCAATTAACTTCACTCTGTAGCTTCTAAATAGAAACATATTCTATACTCATTCTGTTTTTTTTTTCTCTCTTTTAAAACTTTTTTACCATTCTTCATATATAAAGGTGTGTGGCTTAGTATTGGTTACAGTGTTGCACTCATGATCTCCAGATCATTGGTTCAATTCCCAGATTGTGTGGCATGTTGTGTTCTTGAGTAAAACACTTCCTTTCATGTTGATCTAGTGTTGTGTGGGGACCAGCATGTCAAAGAACAGACCCCTTGTTTCCTCTGTGTGTCGTAAAATAGGGTGACTAAAAGAGGTTAGGTAGGGTTTGTACTCCCAATCTTGTAAAACCCTCACCAGCAATGACTACCCAAACACCCATGGCTTGGAGAGTTGTCAACCGAGTGGTGCAAAGGCATTATCTGCCAGGGTTAGGGAATCCCCAATAAATGGTGGCTGCAGTGATGCACCACTACTACATATACCCTGCTGCTGCTACTACTACTACTACTACTACTACTTATTTAGCTGTTACAATGATTTTATTCATTTGTTTACTTTTTAATTGTAAATAAGTATTATGAATATTTTGCAGCTTGAAGTTACAATCCTGCCTGTTTTATTGACCAATTCCATTAGCAAAGTCATTTTATTTCCTCTTTGAGAAGTTGTCTAATGTGGAAGGCCTGTGGCCTAATTGTTAAGGCATCATTGCATGATCGTAGTTCCAATGTTCCAATTCCTGGACTAGGTACTGCATTGTGTTCCTGAGCAAAACACTTTATTTGATGTGGTTTCAGTTCACTCAGCTGTGAGCGACTAACCCTGTGATGGATTAGCTTCCCATCCAGGTTGAATCTTGTGATCTTGGTCACTTATATATCATGGAAACCAGGTAACTGGCCCTAAGAGTCTGAGGGCTTGACATATTACTTGAGATGTCTTTTTCTTACTCATTACAGCAGAGTGGGATTAGACAGCATTTAACTATTATTTCTAGCAGATCAAATAACCACATAGAGGCTTGTTGAACAGAGCAAAGTAGAGGCGATCTATTGGCAATTTGGTTTCAATTTCTGGTTGTTTTAGGTTTGTATGGCTTCATCTAGGTCTCTACATAAAAATTGCAGAAACACTACACTCATTCATTTTTCCTCTTAAATCTGAACATGTGTACCTACTTAGAAATTAGTCATATCAGTTTTGCATTCTAGTTAGCTCTCTAAATATGGTCTTTACTGAGAAGCAGATAAAGTCAATAGAATAGGCTGAAAGAAATCCTGATACACTAACTATACCATTTACCCCCACCCATCTGATTACTGCTGTTAACTATGGTCACTCCACAGTGTCAAATTAATACTGGAACTTGAAGCAATTCAATGGTGCTACACCTAGAAGATTGCATTAATGGGACAGTTGAGCTTCTGGGAGAGGCTGAAAGAATTATGACTCTACTCTCTCAAGTGTAGTTGCGAAAGATATCTAGTGATGTACATATGGAAAATCTTGGAGGGTTTGGTACCAAACTTTAGCATCAAGAATTACACACCTCACTTCCAGCGGATTGCTAAAGGTTCTGACTACTTTGTACAGAGTAAAAAGGAACAGGTATTCCAATAGCTTGAGATGCAAGGGCCCACTGCAGTTTAATGTATTGTCATAAAACCTGAGGTATCTACACACAGTAGCATCTAGACTTCTGCTATCCAAGATTCCAGATGAGTCAATAATCACCACAAGAGACCAGCAACATCAGACTCCTTTATTCATCAAAAGCCAACCACATGAGAATGGATATTGAAAAGATGATCATAATGGTGGTACTCCAGCATGGTCACAGCCATTGAACTGGAATGCATACAGGAAAAAAAAAAAAACAGTTCAAAGGTTTTTGTGGGATTCACATCTGCAAATTAATGAATTTGGCTACAAATAATTGACCAAAAGTCTTTAGTGAAGTTCAGCACTTCCTGTACTCTCAAGAACATTGGGCAACAAGCTGATGCCACTGATTTCTGTCGGCTGCAGTTTTCTCTGCACCGGCCATGTGATAGTGGCCTCTCTCGTTTAGGTTATGAATGTTCTATGCCCTGTACTTTTTGGTCATCTCTCTTACATTTTTCCCTCCAGTAGTGTCCATTTGAAAGCTGTTTTAACAACAGTGTTGTTCTGGTGGCCAGTGTCTGTGACCTACTAATCTTAATTTTCATTCTGTGATGATTTTGCTACAGTGTCTGTGACCTACTAATCTTAATTTTCATTCTGTGATGATTTTGCTAAGCTGTCTTGTATTGGCTTTCTTTTGAATGTCTTCATTGGTTACATGCATCCTGATGGTACATTCTTCGAA
Source organism: Octopus bimaculoides (assembly GCF_001194135.2). NCBI lineage: Eukaryota > Metazoa > Mollusca > Cephalopoda > Octopoda > Octopodidae > Octopus > Octopus bimaculoides. The sequence goes on from NC_068987.1 coordinate 89,235,005, forward strand.
TCCTCAAGTGTTTTTGGTGGAACGCATCTAGCTTTCTGTTGACTTCCACAGTGCTCTTCCATTGACATAGAGAACCATTGGTAGAACTATGGTATTACAGAACCAGATGTTTGTGTGTTGGGGTTGCATTTTATCAGCATTTGAAGTCACTACTCCAATTGAGAAAGGAAGAAGAGAAAAGAGATAAAGGTAGAGAGAAAGAAAGACAGGCAGAGAGAGAGAGAGAGAGAGATGATGGTGGAGATGTATTGGGACATACCTACAGGGTACAGTGGGGATGAATATAAGTAAATATAAGTGGTACAGAGGGGATTAGACAGGGTAATAGGGTATGGGGGGGATGTTTCATAAGAGTGTGGTGGGAAATAGTTAGAGATGGGACAGAGATAGCTGTAGCAAATGATAGGAGTGGCTCAAGGGGCCAATGTGAGTAGATAATTTAGAGGCTGATTATTTATGATTTATCTATCTCATTCACTCTTAAACATTTTAGCAGCGACGGAATAATTTGTTAGGCTCAAAGGATTTTTATTGAAGATTGCATACGTAGTTAATCTCTGTATGTTTTCTAGAATAAAAAAAATCTTAAAGATTATACAGCTATCAAAATTATTAACTCTAATTAGAAGTATTTGTTAATTATTTCAGGTAAATGGTGTTGATGTTTTAGAAGGTCCGTTACGAATATATTGGCAAGTTACTATACCTATACAGTTAAAACATTGTGATGACGTCCCTGTACCACCAATTGCATCATGGAGACACAGCTATTATGCTACTCCAACTGGTAATGGCCTTAATATTGATGCTGAAGAACCACAGGTAAGCTTGTCATGTATTCTCTATTTATGTGTGTGCGTGTGGGCATGAATATCAAACATTGTTTGTATCATAAAATATACATGTAAAATGCTTCTGCTTTTTTTTTCCATCACAGTTTCAATCATTACATGTACTCGTGTGTGTGTGTGTGTACACACATATACATGCATGTAATTTCTTTAAAACTTAGAATTTCTATATCCAGAATATAAACTGACCTTTGCACTAAGAATTAGAAGTGTACACTGCTATGTTACTAAATGTGTAAGTGATAGTGTTGAAAATCAGGCAAAGAAAGAGACCAGCTAGCAGACACTTTACCAATCCATTCCAGCAATGGGCATTTGATTCTTCATAGAAACCAACCCACTTCTTTGAGAATTTCAAACAAGAAAGTATCTTACGTGAAAAATATGTGCTAAGTCAACAAACTAAACCAGTTTTTCTTTTTCTTTTTTTCTTTATCGAACAGCATTTATAAAACTAAGATGAATTTTGGCAGCATAAAAATATTTAAGTCTTCAATATTCTTAAGGGTTGTTTTTATTCCTTTGAAAACATGTGATTTAATGCATATTTCACATTATTTTTTTAATGCATTTTTGGTAAAGAAATATGTGCTGAAGTATCTTGAAATCTGTTAAAATAATTCTCTTTTTTCTTTTTTTAGTTTTTCCATGTATGTAATGTATTTCAAAACTGTACTCGACATACTTAACAGATACAGTCATTATTATTATTATTATTAGTTGACGGTGGAGAGGGAAGTGTTGCCTTGTAGCAAGTTTGTTGAAAGGTGGGGGAATGTTGGAAGAATGGCCACTGTGAAAGAACCAATTCTGAGCGTGCACCTGTAAAAAAAAAAGCAGGCTCTTGCCCTGTTCAGGCACCCATGGCTTTTGTGGGTTTTTCCATGAGGACCTTAAAGCACCTCCCCCCCATTGGGAGTTTTTAATTTATTCAATTTTTTTTGTTATTGTGCACACACAAAAAACCATTGCATCGTCCTGTATTTGTCTTTTATGTTGTATGTCAATGTTTTGTATGTGAGCCCGTGTGGCTAATAAAAGAATTATCATTATTTTTATTATTCGCTATGTTCTGAGTTCAAATTCCACCAAGGTCAATAAATATTGGGGTCAATAAATTAAGTACCAGTTGCGTACTGAGGTCAATCTAATCAACTGGCTCTCTCCCCCCAAATTTGAGGCCTTGTGCCTCCAGCAGAAAGGATTATTATTATTACTAAGTGGTGAGCTGGCAGAATCATTAGCCAAATAAAATGTTTAGTACCGTTTGTCCATCTTTACGTTCTGAGTTCAGATGCTGTCAAGATTGACCTTGCCTTCCAGCCATTTGAGGGGGCAATACACTAAGTACCAGTTGGACACTGACATCAATACAATTGATTAACCCCTCCCTGCAAATTTCAGGCTTTGTGCCTATAGTAGAAAGGTTTATTATCATTATTATTATTATTAAGATGGCTGACAGAACTGCTAACATGCCAGATAGGATGCTTAGTGGCATTTCCTCTATGCTTTGAGCTCAGGTTCGTCCGAGGCTGACTTTGCTTTTCATCCGTTTGTGATCGTTAAAATAAGTACCAGTTGTGGATTGGGGTTGATGTAATCAACTAACCCTTTCCCCTGAAATTGCTGGCCTTGTGCCAAAATTTGAAACCATTATTTTCTTTTTTTTTTTTTTTTTTTTTTTT
>NC_068987.1:89237863-89239481 GCF_001194135.2 Octopus bimaculoides
TTTGTCAGTTTTCAGAGAACCAGGTTCACTTTCCACAAAGCAAGCAGTTCAATTTACTTGATATGTCTCCTGCTACCATAAAAGGTTGATTTAGGACGATAACTCTATTGTTATTATTATTCTATTAGTTCTTCCAGTTCACTGGCAAATTAAGGAGCTGCACTAACTCACATTACTTGATGCTTTAGTAAAATGTACCAGTATTTCTTATTGTATCATCCTGAGGGGAAGGGCTGGCTTTATGTATTTTTATAGCCTGTTTTAAATAGGAAAATGAAAAAAAATCTGAGGGCAATTTTTTTTTTACTTTTTAGGAAATCGCTATTTTACACTTTACACATTATTGTGTTACAGTATTTTTGACAAACTTTTTCTTTTCTTTTTTCTTTTTTTTTCTTCGTGTTTCTGAAATTTACCTTTGTAGCTATAATTATAGGTGCACTTGGCTACCTTGCTAAATGTTTTAAGAAGTGCCAAAAAGCAGGCAAAGAAAGTGACCAGCTAACTGTCACTTTGCAAATGTACTCAGTGAAAAATACAGTAACAAATTCACTTAACCTCATTTATCACAGGATTTGGCTTCAAAAAGAAAAAACACAGTGATAAATGAATCTTGTCCTTTACACCTTGTAAAGTCTTTGGCACTGAATTTGTGTCCTACAGTAGCAGAGCTTCACTCATTTGGATTTTCTTGATCCTCAATCCATTTTAACTTTTTTGTAAAGTAATCTACCTTGGAAGGGATTCATTATTGGAATATTCTGCTTTTGAAGGATACAATCTTATCTGCTGAAGAATAGAGCCACTTTTGTTTTTTGTCTTGTCAATGAGAAATGACTATAACTTCTATACTTTTGTATATGAAATCATTTATTTCAATTGAATAGATTTTTTGTGGTGGGTGTTATTTTGAAGGGATGGAAATAAATTGTGTGTCTAATACTAAGTGATGTTAGCTCATTTGCATTCATAACAGATAAAAGTAATCTTTTATGAAAGAGAAGACATAACGGTTTTATGTGGAGGGAGGGGTTATAATTTTTACAAGTTCCCATTCCATTTATCAGCCGTTTTACAATATGGATTGGGTACATTTTATAATGCTTCTATGAAGTGTCTAAATTAATGACATTGAAAGCTAATGCATATTGTTATTCCAGTATAAATATTTTATGCCTGTGTTAATTCTAACATCTTGTAACCCCTATCTCTTATTGTAACTCATCTGTTTGTGACCTTACTAGAATGCTTCTATTTTAATTTTTTTTTTTTTCTTCATTTCATTTCAATGATTAGTGAGGAAGAGGAGTGCTTTCACATTGGTGAGACTGAAGTGGTTGTCGTTGGATTTGAACTAAATTTCAGCACTTGTTGAAAATGTGAATTTCCTCAAATCCCACGTCACTATCTTACAAAAGGGAAAGACACATTGAACAATGAAGTCCTATATGGATAAAACAATGGGATGGTTAGGGCTGGAAAGCCCTGTGTCACACATGGATCTGCTTGGTGAGGATTGGCCTGGGGTTAAACAACAACATAGGCAGGAAGAGTATTTCAGAGAACGGCAACTTTGTGAAAGAATGATTAGATAAAGTATTTAATGCAAGGCCTTGGG
>NC_068987.1:89239491-89241624 GCF_001194135.2 Octopus bimaculoides
GGGGGGTGCACATTGGGATGACTAAAGGGAAGAGACTGGTGCCTCGGATGAGGCTTCAGTAGATTGGGTTCTTGGTTCAGAGGAACTGTCACAGAAAAAATGAAGAAGAAACAATGTCTTTGAGTAAATTTTAGTTCAGTTTGTTAAATGGCTTTTGGATGTTGTCTTGGATATTTCTGTGTACAGCAGTTGCATAATTCCAGAAATGGGGTCTCGAGAGATCCCTAACAAAACACTGGCTGGCCTGGAATCATCTACCAGGAAACTTCTGATCAAAGAGATGAGATGGATTCTACCGGTAGGTGTAAAACTTAAGCATGTAATGATGTGGGAGATAACATTATTTTTGCTGATGCTCAGAAAAGCAAGAACTAACTTGTGTATGTTATGGAAGAATAAGTCTTTAAGGATGTCTTTTACAGGAAATTTTATGAGTAGTTTCTGAAAAGGGGAAGGGAGAAAGAGATTAAGTATTTTCAGATGTTTAAAATGAAAGTGATAGGATATTAGTTGTCAGGCCAACATGTTCCCTTTAGAATTGCACACCATTATCAAGTCAGTGGATTCTGATAGCCACCTACAGAATGAGAAAAACTCAAAAACTAAAGAACCAAAACAACTTTAGGGCTCAATGACTGAGAGTAAAGAAAGAGACCTTGTCAGGGGTGAGTGCTTTGTTAGGTTGGAGTGATTTGAAGAAACTTGAAATTCAGCAACTCCCAAGTAATTTAACTGTATTGTTGTTAGTTTGTTTGGCTTTAAATATTCTGTTGTTACCTTGTTACTCTTTCAGCTGTAATTATATTATTTTGTTACAACTCTTGTTGCATTACAGTTCTATATTTAAGAAATGAGTAATTATGTACATTATTTACATTTGACGGATATTTGTCCTCATCTTGTTTGTTGTTAACACGTTTCAGCTGATATACCCTCCAGCCTTCATCAGGTGTCTTGGGGAAATTTCGAACTTGGGTTCTCATTCCTAACGTATTTTTTGATGTTATTATTTCAGGTCACTGTCTGGAATCGAACTTGGAATCTTGGGGTTAGTAGCCCATGCTCTTAACCACTACGCCATATGCCTGTGCTCTTAACCACTACACCATATGCCCACGGACATATGGCATAGTGGTTAAGAACACGGGCTACCATATTTTCCCTGTGCACTAATCTATATTGCTGTATTACTTACTCCGTGTAAACCTAGCTATGCTCTTTGTAAACTATTGCCATGCTACTCCTTTTCTTTTCAGCTCTTTGGTTTATTTGATGACATTTACGATGACAACGATGAAGATTATGATGATGATGATTTTTCTGATTCAAAGTCTGACTCTATGCTACTAAGTTTACGTGTTAACTCTACTGAGTATGACTTTGAGTATGAGGTACCCTTAGACAGTAGTCACTTCTAAGCACTACCACTCTTCACTTTGTGCACACTTAGCGATAGTTCATAACGCATCACACACGTACTCACACATACACGCGTGCACACACACACACACACACACACACATTTGATTAGTCTGTGGCCTTTTAGTGAAGTGTACATTAGTTTGATTTACCTTGAGCTACAATTTACTTTCATAGCAGCTCAGGTGAAGTTGTTTCTGTTACAATTTTTGTTTAATCTTTCTTGTGACTCCACCAATTTATCTTCCTGATGATGAGTTTAACATAGAATAGTTTATTCTACATCAGTCATCAGACTCGGGTCTGTAATCTGAAACCAGACAGAATTCACTTTTGATTTATAGGACGGAGCAAGATGATTGATAGCCCTGGTTTAAAGTTGGATAATGTCAGACAATTCAGTTTACTGTTTCCAACAGCTAGATGAAGTGAGGCCATTTGCATAGAAACACAACAAATTAGTGGGAGCAATGAGCATTAATAATGTAATGAAAACTAATTACAGGAGTGGCTGTGTGGTAAGTAGCTTACCAACCATATGGTCCTGGGTTCAGTCCCATTGCGTGGCACCTTGGGCAAGTGTCTTCTACTATAGCCTCGGGCCAGCCAAAGCCGTGTGAGTGGATTTGGTAGACGGGAACTGAAAGAAGCCCATCGTGTGTGTGTGTGTGTGTGTGTGTATATATATATATATATATATATATATATATATAT
>NC_068987.1:89241634-89247735 GCF_001194135.2 Octopus bimaculoides
CCCCACCAACATCGCTTGACAACCGATGCTGGTGTGTTTACGTCCCCATAACTTAGTGGTTCGGCAAAAGAGACCGATAGAATAAGTACTAGGCTTCCAAAGAATAAGTCTTGGGGTCGATGTGCTCGACTAAAGGCAGTGCTCCAGCATGGCCACAGTCAAAATGACTGAAACAAGTAAAAGAATGAAAGAATACTGTGAAGAAAAGATAATAGTATCTCACTCCATTCATGTTGACAAGGAAGGGAGATAACTTTGGAATTATTTCAGTCTTATTAGGCCTCCTTAGTCGCATGCAGACTTCACTGTACTTTCTGAAGAAATAATAGAATATAGATGTACAATATATTGTCCATGAGAATCTTGCATTAAAATCTCCTTCATGGACATTTTTCACTATAAAAACTATGATTAGCCAAAAGAAACTGCCTTATTTCTATTGCTAGCAATTTGAACTAACTTACAAAATTAAGAATAATTAAAATAGTAACTTAAAACTTTTGTTTAAAGTAATTACAAATTTGATTAGTTTTTATGATAGTGAAATATAAACTTTATTAGAATACATTTGGATGTGTGAAAATGTCCTTGAATCATTTCACTTGATACCTTCTAAAGTTGTATTCAGTTGTCCTTGATATTTATAGCAGAAGATGATATATAATATGGTGATATGATATAACATCATATTGTATGTTATTTTGTAGTATAATATGATGCTGAATTTTATTTGTCTTTCTGTAATTATTTCACATCTGGATGTCATCTTAACATGAAATACATTATCTCTACTACCTTGATGTTTCTGAGGGGAAAATTTAACATTTAATTAATTTTCATTTTAATTGCTTGATTTGATCTTTTCTTTTATACTCTTCAGTATAAACCCATGCCTTTTAACAAATGCGTGCATTTAATCATTTTGGGAAAACTAACACTATTATTATTAAGTAATGTTCGTAGCCACTTCAACATGGCCGTTCCATTCAAATGGACTTTATTACGATTATTTAACCCCAAGAGGACATCTCCTCTAGCTGGTTAACAATGCACAGCTGCATCCGATACATTGCAAGCAATACATCAGATGCAGCTGTGCATCATTAGCCAGCCAGAGATGTTCTCTTGGGGTTAAACAATCACAGTTAAGTCCTTTCGGATGGAACAGCCATGTTGAAGTGACTACAAATACTTGCTGCTACAACTACTGCAATCATTGCTTAGAGAGATTTTAGAACTAGCTTTTCAGCTTGTAATACTATTACTAATAGCAATCTGTGTATCATACCTAATGCAGATATGTCATATAAAGCCTAATTAACTGCAACCTATGCTGGTGCCACATAAAAAGCACCTGTGCTGGTGTTACAAAAAAAAATGTATATATAAATTATTGTTATTATTACATAATCCATGCTGGCACCATATAAAATGCACCCAGTGCACTCTGTAAAGTGGTTGGCATTAGGAAGGGCTTCCAACCATAGAAATCATACCAAAACAGACAATTGGGGTCTGGTGCAGCTCTCCAGCTTGTCAGTTCCTGTCAAACCATCCAACCCATACCAGCATGGAAAATGGACATTAAATGATGATGACAACATGTGTATCAATAGAGGACCAAAATTGTCCAGCAGCTGCAGTGAGAATATTAGATGTGCACATCTCTTCCTTCTTTGGTTTTGCCATTTGCAAGTAGCCAGTGGCAACAAGACAAAATCTGTCATGACTGATATAGGAAAACAAACTGTGTTTAATGTTGTTTGCTCTGATGGAGTAAATCTAAAATTGAAGACATCTTAACCATCACCATCTTTTTATTTATTTATTTTCTTTGTTTTAACGAAGATTGTTAAATGGATTTTATAAGAAATTTTACTGCTTTTGCTAACAAGTCAAGCAACTTCATAGATCATTGATGGCAAATCTTTGACATATGCCAGCCATGACCTACAAGATTTTAGGTCAAGCTTGCAATATCGTATGGTAAAACCTTTTCAATTTGCAGAGATCTAAAACTGTAATTCATTTATCAAGATGGCTTGGCAATTTAATTTATAGATTATAAAAATGAAATTCATTTTAACTGGTTTAGTAGCTCTTTATGTAGTCTCTGTAGTTTGTTTTCTTTCTGAAACATTCACAGCATGCTTATTGTTCCACCATTTGCAAACATTTATTGTTATTATTACATAAATTCCTTTATTTTTATTATCATTTTCTATAATAATGATATGCATATCATTATATTGTATACATAAATGTAGAACGGTGCTGGTTTTAGGATTTTGTTCTCAGAGGAACTTCTCTTTTGAAACTTTAGATGTTAAAAACACAGCATACTCTAAATAATGTTAGAGAACCATCAGACACTGGTGTTTCAGCTTCATTTTGATAGGCACTCCTGAGGAACCGAAGTCCTTAGCCAGATCCAAATGACTGAGAATGTCTGTCACTGAAGGGGTGAAATCAAGCTGAAGCACCAGTGTCTGGTGGTCTTCTAACATTATTCAGAGTATGCTAGGTTTTTTAATACATGAAGTCTCTATAGAGAAGTTTCTCTGAGACAGAATCCTACAGCTAAAGCCATTCTACATTTATGTATACATTATATATGATATACACACATTGTTAGTTTAAACCAATGCTGTAACTAGTGTGTATATCGATTTCCTTTATTTTTATCATACATAAATTATATATGTTTATCCTAAGTTAATTTTGCTTTATTTTTTCCTAAATAGTTATTTACTGATTGATTGGAGAAATTTATTTTATTTAAATGTCAAAATCAGATTTGTTTGTCAATGATATCCAACAATTCCAATTATTTTGCCAGATATTTCTTTCAGTTAGATATCAAGTTTGCATTGTTGTAATTATAACTTTGTAAATGTCAGTTGTGTATTTGGATTTGAGATATTGACTGATAAAGTTGTAAAATATTCTACAAAGCTAATAATTCACTCCATTCTTAGTATACGTTATCCTTCAGGTAAGTTTTGGTCAATCACATGAAGAACCATACAGAGTAAGAAATTCTGAAGTTTATTACTTATTCCATCACTACTCAAAGAAATGAACCAGTTTTGTACATCTTTGAGTTATAAATGGTAGAAGAAAAAAAACAAATGAGAAACTTGGAATTGCAACAGAGGAAAACTTTGCTTTTCATTACATTCGTACCAGGGTTATACCTGGAATTATTGGGCCAGTTGGATATGTAACCAACTGCCTCAGTACCAGAATTGAGAAATTAGGGTTCTCAAAACCAGGCAGAAGAATGCTAATTAGATTACAGACACAAGTCATCACTGGAACTATCAAAATATATAAGACTTTCCAAAAGTTTAGGATATAAATACATATACATACCTTGACATGCAACTATACATAAGAGTATACATATGTCGTTGCCAATGCCACTGGACTGGCTCCTGTGCAGGTGGCATGTAATAAAAAACACCTTTTTGAGCGTGGCCGTTGCCAGTACCGTGTGACTGGCGCTCGTGCTGGTGGCATGTAAAAGCACCCACTACACTCTCAGAGTGGTTGGTGTTAGGAATGGCATCCAGCTGTAGAAACTTTGCCAGATCAGATTGGAGCCTGGTGCAGCCTCTTGGCTTGCTAGTCCTCAATGAAATCGTCCAACCCATGCCAGCATGGAAAATGGACGTTAAACGATGATGAAAATGAAACCTACAGACCTGAACGTGCACTGGCCCCAAACACTTATACATATACACACACACACATATGCAAGTACTCTGTTGTGGAAATTCCAATGACGAAGCCTTGAATCTAGGTTAGAAACCAGCTTTTTCTTTTATTTTTTTCTTGCAGTTGGTAAGAAATGGAAATAAAACTAAAGACCACACAACACGTACACACGTGTGTTGTGATTTAAGTGTATCTTGTCGATCTGATACATTTGCAGCATCACAGCTGCTTTAAATTAGTCATGTGCTCTGTTGTATGTTTTGTCTGTGTTCTCTTACAACAATTTGAAAAATATAAACAAACATAGAAGGGATGTGTAGTGTTTGATGTATAGAGCTTATGTAATAATAATAATAATGATATATTGTAAAATCCGTTTTGTTTGTTTCTTTGTACAGGCAGAACAATCTCCACCACCAACTCTCCCCAAATATGGCATGGATGACAGTGTAATCATACCTAATTTAGATGGTGTTGTCCGACGTCGAAATATTCGCAAATCCAACACAGTTGCTTACAGAGCTGACCGACCAAGCAAGTGGAAACGAGCTTCTATAAACGGACATATTTACAATTATGATGTGAGATTCAGTTTTCCTTTCCTAGAAATTTCATTTTATGCACTCAGTAAAGAAATCAAAATATCAACACTTAGTCAACAAAGCCCTTATCAAGGGCTGGCATGTGGGCCCCATTCCTCATTGAAGTTGGCTGTTGTGGCCCTCCATCTTTGTCAGTACCCTATTTCCTGCAGAAGATAGTTCTGCAACTCAGACAACTGAAGAAAATCCTCAAGGAAATGGGTGCAGCAGATGGAACTAGCTCAAGACAGCTAGGGTTGATAAGGGACTACAAGTAGAACCCATCCGTGGGTAAAGACTAGCTCAGTCCCTGTTGCCCTACTCAGGTAGCGCATACAGGCCAAGGGGCAAAACACTTGTGACTCTGAGGTACCTACTGATGATATGGAAGGGCTTCCAGCTTTGCAATGGATTTAGAAGAGCTTGCAAAACCTCTGAGCAACTCCTGCAGTTTCTGTGTTGGGCAAAGCATCACCTAAATTCCTTTCGGTACCAACCTGCCTGAGACTGCCCTTTTGATGCAAACTTCATAGTTTAAAATGCATCAACTTAAAATATTCATCAAAATTCCATGTTCATTTATGTTCCAAACACCAGCTTAATAATGACATAAATGACTAGATTATTTTATTAAACTCTTCCTTATTTTCAAAACTAATTGAAATCAAGCTGATGGTAACAAAAGGGTTAAATTCCTTTCTTGTGTATATTTTCTTTCTTCACTATTTTTTCACCTTCTTCTGAAAATTCAAAAGAAATATTGTTGACAACATCATTATGCTTTTATTTTTTTCTTTATTTTATTCAGTCATTGGACTGCAGCCATGCTGGAGCATCAGCTTTTAAGGGAATAAATTGACCCCAGTACTTACTTTTTAAGCCTGGTGCTTATTCTATTGGTCTTTTTTTTGCCAAACTACTAATTTATGGGGACATAAACAATAAAAAAGAAACCTGAGTTGGCAAATGGTGTCGGTTGACAGACACACAGATGGTCTTCCATACAGTTTCCCTCTGTCACTCACAAGGCATTGGTCAATCTTTGGCTATAATAGAAGACACTTGCCCTCAGTGCTGTACAGCGGGACTGAACCTGAAACCACATGGTAACAAAGCAAGCTTCTTAACCATGAAGCCATATCCGCACTTCATTATTTCTTCACTTGTTTACTTTTGTGCCAGCGTTGTAGAATGGTAGAAGGTGGCAAATCAATTCTGCAATGCAGGTTTAATTCCTGGTTTGAGGAATCCTGTGTATCATTGATTTCTGTTGAAAGTCAATAACTTGGAGAGTGTTGTGTGGACTTAGAGAGCAATCTAACTTACAGCACTACGCATGGAGGTAAAGTCTTTTAGTCTTGATGTAATGACCCATTAAGAGACGTGTGGTGTTCACAGTGGAGCAAATAAGCCGCATTGCACTGTTTACTTGCATTCCTTTACATTCTGAGTTCAAATCCCTGCCAAGTTAACAGTCCTTTACATTCCTCAGGAGTCGATAAAATAAAATCCAAACAACTACTGGGGTTGATGTCATCAACTATACCATTACTTCAAAATATGTGACTCTTTTGCCTTATATTGGAAATCATGCAGTGCTCCAGCATGGCCACAGCTTCTGGCTGAAACCAATAATAGTATTTGTACCCCAGCGTCACTTTGATTACATGTGCTGCTCTTCTCACTCAATAATAATAAAGACTAATGTGTATGTATATTTGATTAATAAATATAAACAGTAAATATACCCCCACCCACCCCTCACCCCATCACCAAAGAAACCCCACAGTACTAGCTGTT
>NC_068987.1:89248118-89250398 GCF_001194135.2 Octopus bimaculoides
TTTTTTTTTTTTTTCTCTCTTTCTCTTTCTACTAGACTCGTGTTTTCACTCCAGTGATTGGCAGCTGTACTAGTGTTACAGTAAACAGCACAATGACTGTACCACTGGTTATAAAAACATTGCTTGAGAAATTCAAGGTTAGTATCACCCCCCCCCCTCTCTTTCTCTCTCTTGCTCTCTCTTTATCTCTCTCACTCTCTCTCTCTTACTAACTTGGACAACTGATTAAATCAAACCAATTTTCAAACTACTAGAAATAATAGCCAAATCTTTCCCAAATCAAAATCTACTCATTTAAAGAAGGACATTTAGTGCAATATTAAGGTTGTTAAATAGTTATTGATGAATAGCAGCATTTGGTGTACTGTGTATTATGTTCATAATGACCAAACTCATATTGGTATTAGTTCTCATACATTTTTATTAACCTCGAACATTTGCCTTTATATATATATATATGTATACAGCAGAAGAAGAAGACCCATCAAACCAAGCAAAATCGCAGTCATGGCAGGTACCGGTGTCATGTAAAATGGCACCTGTGCTGGTGGCACGTAAGAGCACCCATTACACTCTGTAAAGTGGTTGGTGTCAGGAAGGGCATCCAGCCATAGAAAACCATACCAAATCAGACTGGAATCTGGTGCGACCTACCAGCTTGCCAGAACAGTCAAACTGTCCAATCCACGCCAGCATGGACAATGGACATTAAATGATGATGATGATGATAGCAGTTGATGAAATAGAACAGTATTCAAGAGATATCAGATGGAATAAGTACAAGTTTTCACAACATGTTAAATAGTAATATGAAGACAATTCATTTGTTATTGGAACAACATATGTAGAAGGAATGAGGATGCCTTGTCAACATGCTGACTGGCATAGCTTCAAGCAGCATCTCAGTTTGTTGAAAGATGACATAGAAAAGGATGAGTGACCATCCCACAGAGTTGAGCAGCAAAGTTCCATTTTGACTTCTGGAGGGTTCTACTTAGGGTGGAAATTACTAGCTTTTTATAACTTTAAGTCAATCTTCTGGAACCCTCAACAGAATTATTTGGTAGGAAAATTCACACACTTTTTTTGAACTTCATGTAAGCATTTATGCTTTATTTAAAAAGATATTTAATTTCAGGTTCTAAACTAGAATTCTTAGTGAGATTTTTTTCAAATTTTGGTAGAACCCATCCTACAGACTCATTGGCCAGTGTGGTTCTATATACCACTGTCTGGAAAAGGAGGCAGGATTATCAAAGGCTTGTTTAATCAGGGATGCTTGAGGTGGGGGTGAAACAACAACAGCAATTTGGTTTAAAAGGGTTTGTTATAAGTAGAAAAATTTCACTTAAGCAAAAAAAAAAAAATGTATCCCTTCACAAGTGAATTTGTAGCCCATCTTTTGGATCAATTGCTACTAGTTCTGATATTTATTCCTCATTTGTAGGTTAACTGAAGTATGCCAAATAAAGGGTCCTACTCAGACACAGATTCAACAAAATATCTTCAGTGAATTTACATTCTGAAAGCACTGGGTAAACCAATGCTTGACCAACAACCACCATTTTCCCCTCCACATCTTCAATAAATTGGGTTTCTATTCAGAGAATAAACTGGGTCTGATCTGTAATTCATGAAGGCTCCCTATTTTGTTTTCAAATGAAACCTGTCAAACTAAACCTGTTTAGATACCTGAACATCTTAAGCAGATGAGGTGAATGGTGGAAAGAGAGAGAGGGTGGGAGGGCAGGTGAGTGAGAAAGACAAGACAAGCTAGACTAATTACTTTTAGAAACAAGCTAACACTGGTTCTGATTCTTTTTTTTGTTTTTAACCATGAATAACTAGATTGGCAAGCACAATATTAATTTATTAATATAGTGTTTGCCAATCTAGTCATTTGCTAGTTAGTCAACACAAACCTGAATCTTCTAACAGACTCCATCACTTTTTTTTTTTTTTTAATTTCATTCCTGTTTTCCAATGTTTGTATTTACATTCAGTAGACACAGGCAGCCATTGGTTGATGGTTGTCTTTTAGCTGTCTCTTGCTGAACATTCATTTGTCAAAGTGATGAGAGACCACCACCACGAGTAGAAGTGTATATATATAAATATACAGTTGACATTGGTCAATATTGACTGTTCCCCCTCCTTTCTCTCACATTTCTCTGTTTCTTTATCTAACATCTTTACCAAACTCCTTACTTCACCTTTGTTTTACCAATTATCACATTTCAAGTAAGGGTTTATACAAAAATTAGAATTAAGGTTTTTATA
>NC_068987.1:89250488-89252793 GCF_001194135.2 Octopus bimaculoides
TATATAATTGCTCTACCTTAAAAATTTATCCAGCTGTAGAAACTCTGCCAGATCAGATTGGAGCCTGGTGCAGCCATCCGGTTCACCAGTCCTCAGTCAAATCATCCAACCCATGCTAGCATGGGAAGCGGACGTTAAACAATGATGATGATGATAATGGCATGTAAAGAGCACCATCTGAATGTGGTCGATGCCCCCCGCCCCAACTGGCTCCTATGCCGGTGGCACGTATAAAGCACCATCTGAATGTGGCCGATGCCAGTGCCGCCTGACGAGCTCCCATGTAAAAAGTACCATGTAAAAAGCACCCACTACAGTCTCGGAGTGATTGGCGTTAGGAAGGGCATCCGGCTGTAGAAACATTGCCAGATCAGATTGGAGCCTGGTGCCACCTCTTGGCTTGCCAGTCCCCAGTCAAACCGTCCAACCCATGCCAGCATGGAATATGGACTTTAAACGATGATGATGATATATAAAGTTAATAGTGTGTATTTTGAGACAGACTTGTTTGCAATTTCTAGCTAGCCAAGAAACTACATAGAAGCTTCCTCATTGGTTTATATAATGATGTTGGGTAATCTAGAGAGTTATTAACTCACTCAACTGACTTCATTTATAATGGTTATTAGAGTAGCTAATAGTTATCTTTAGATACTTAGAAGTAAGGAGAACTGTAGTACTAGCTATTCTAATAGCGACCTAATAGCTTCTGTTTTCTATTATTACGTTATTGTCTTTTATAGGTGGAGAATGATGCTGATGAATTTTCTCTATATGTAGTCACGGAAGCTGAAGGTGAGTGCAGCTGGTTGATATCAAACCATCTTGTTTAAATTAATGTTTATACAATGAAACTTGTTAATATAATGACTGTTATTTCCAGTTCAATGTTAATTTAAAGAACAATTTAATTACCTTTACTCTCCAAAACTAAAACGTGTAATTTTGTGCTAATAGACTGTTTCTTGTAATTTTATCCTTTTTATTTTTTATGAAATAAAATCCCTTTTTTTCTTTCCATAGGGGAAAGGGAAATCGGAATTGATGAGATCCCTCTGGAAGTACGTCTGAGACTGGGTGCTGATGAAACAAATGCCAAAATCTTTATACGGGAGAAAGATTATGTGAGCTCAGTTGTCGTTCCTGAAGAAGTGGAACCAATCGAAGAGAAGACCTGTTATTTACCAACTGAAGTAAGTGTTCAATGTCTTTGTGTGTGCATAATCCATAAGTGATTGATTTCACATCCTTCACTGCTACTATAGCGAGTGGTGCAGCATTCTTACATGGCACCCATTTCTTCTTACATAGATTCTGAGTTAAGCAGCAGCTTCTCCTTTTCTCGTTGGTCTCCATTCAATCTGGCTATGTTCAAACATGTCTGCCATCACTGTGCAGCATCTTGGGCTAGGGTCTTCTGCTCTAGCCTCAGGCTGACCAATACTCTGTGAGTTTGGTTGGCAGAAACTGAAAAGCCTGAGGTCTGTCTGTTTCTGTCTCCTTGTCATGACAGCAAACAAACATCACCATCACACGAGTTGCTTATTATAACCTCCTGTGAAGACTGTAGAAAAACTGATTCACCGAATCCTATCTAATTCATGCAATTATCTAAAGGTAGACAGTAAAGCAATGATGATGGCAGTGATTGTGGTAAAGATGGCTGCAGTGTTGTTAGAAAATACTTGAGCATGGAATGCTTATAAAGACTTCCTATCTAGGAGAGAGTAGTAATAACACTGGAAGAAGCTGTAACTGGGGAGAAAGATGTCTTTAGTTCAATTACAGATTATATCTCTTCTGTTGCTGATATGATAATAATTTAGACATCTTGTAATTGTGCTTCAAATTTGAATGGCTTAGCAATATGAAGGACATCCAGATCTCAGAGCAGTTGAGCCAATAAACCTCGCTCCATGCAAGCATGAAAAGAAATAGAGGCAAACCACAAGACTTGGAGTTGTGGTATCCCTGTAAATTTTACACCTTTTAAATCATCATCATCATCATCATCATCATTTAACATCCATTTTCCCTGCTGGCATGGGTTGGACAGGAGCTGCACCCAATTCCATAGTTTGTTTTGGCATAGTTTCTACAGCTGGATACCTTTCCTAAACCTTTTTTAAATTCTATTCAGACAACTATCAATTTATTTAGTTTTTAAAAAGTTACAATATTTGGGAAATTCTCTTGTATTTATTTTATTATTTTTTTTTTCCCCGCTTCCCATTCAGAGATTGTGTAGAAACACTGTGTTAGAGATTTCTCCATTCTGAAAAGCTGTGCTGCATAAATACTGTCA
>NC_068987.1:89252930-89255300 GCF_001194135.2 Octopus bimaculoides
AAACTGAGCAATTTTATTCTGCAATGCTCTAATCTTGGTTTCGGTTACTTATAGCCTTAGAATATCTTTCTGCACCAAGGCATAGCTATCAAAGTTTTGTTTCCATTAGAGTGGTTTATAACATATTATCCTAACAATATTCAGTTCTTTTTCTAACTTGCTAATATCTTTTCCTCCTTCACAATTTCTGGTTCTTTAAACCACTCTAAGGTAAACAGCTGCTTGGTGCTGTCTTGTTATTTTTTTTTTTTTACCTGTTCTAGCTTAGAAATAAAGCAAATCAGAAGAAAAAAAAAAAAAGAAAAGCTTTTTTAATTTCCTCTGGTCTGAAGCTATCAAAACAAGAATGTCTTTCTGATCACTTCATATATTTCTGTTCCCTTTTCATTGAAATAGATATTTTGCTATTGTTACAAGTTTACTATTTTCCCTCCTAATCTGACACAGTTAATGCCTTTACATTCCCCATCTATTAGAAATAGTCAATGACATTCTTGTTTTGATTTCATATTCTCAATAATAGCTTCTCATAAATTGCTTTCCTAATAACTACCTATTCCTATGTTTTCTGTAAGATAGTTATCTGAAACTAATCTTAATCTCCTTCAAATCTAAAAATCTGGCTCTTAATTTTCACTAATAACTACAAGCAAACTTCTTCAATACTTCCAGTTATTAACTATGAACAGTTAAAGCTCTGACTAATCTCATTCTCTTACAATTGGTTCTAAGTACTTTGGTTTTCATTCTGTATATAATAATCAAACTATTCAAATATATAAGAGCATGTTAACAGACTGTGCATGTATCTCTCTCTCTTATCTAGCTGTCTTTGTTATTGTTTCAAACTAAAGAGGGTGAAAACATGTACAACATAGTTTGATTTCTTCAACATTCCAATTTGATTACATTTTTGTAGATTATAATATTGTACTCTTAGGTTAATTAAATAAAATATTTGATAGTTTGTCATAAACCAGAGAATAACACTTTTTCCATAATAAAGGCGTTATGGTATTTTTGTTACCCAAATTGTTAATAATAGAGCATTGTTAATTTTTAGAATTGGTTCCTTTGTCAGCTTGACTTGCTATTAATATTCTCAAAATATACTTTACCATTTTAGCATAATAAACATGTGCTGCAATCATTTACTACAGTTACAGGAATAATTATCACCAGAATGTTTGTTTTGTTTTTTTTTTTTGTTACTGCAGTATTAATGTTAATTGGGGTTTTTTATGTTGTTTTTAATATAGATCTCAGTGAAGAGGTGACTTTTTATTATTTTTGATTTTAAGCATATTTTGTGGTTTTTTTCTTTTTTTTTAAAGGTAGAGCAATTAATAGCCTTACCTGAAGCTGTATTAAAAGGTTTATTACAGAAATTTTTTGATGATGAAGAAAAAGATGTAGAGAAAATCAAGGATAAGTAAGTATTTGATTACTTGTTAATTAAGTTAAAACAGGTTTAAATGATAAAGGATTTATGTTTTAACGTGCCAGATCTGACCTTTCACATCTACCTTACAATGTCATTCTAAAAATAATCACATCAAAATCCCAAAGCTATAAAACGATGCATGATTAATTGAAAACAATGTGAATAAATAAGCATTACATTTGACCGAATAATACAATGAAACTTGTTAATATAATGACTGTTATTTATACATTGTTGAAATAACTTTTTAAAGTTGGAAACCCTTTACATTATAAAACTATTTGTTATAAATGGGAAAACAATTCATCAGTCAGGGGAAGCCGAAAGCAAGGAAAGTTTTCTTTTGAATGATATTTACAGAACAAAATATTATAAACTAGTTTTGGAGACTGCCTAGTTAACAAGGTGCTAGTGAAAACTATATTTTGAGGGTTCCAAGTTCAAATTCTCTTGGAACCAACTTAGCAATCTCCTGCATCATCAGTTTATGTTTTCCATACTTGTATGAGTTGTGATTATAATAAAATTGTCTCAATTCATTCATCAAAAAATATGAGGACACCCTATACAAGAAATCAATAAGGAATTACTCTTAAAAGGGTTTTGTTAGGATTGTGGCATAAATGAGTCTTAAAATGTGCAACAACACTAAACACTATTTTGTGTTTGAAAATTTCTTGTTAAAAATTTCAAGTTTATATTTTGTTTGTTATAAAGCACTCATGGTTGCTCTAAGATGCATCATCTGTGATGTTTCTGAAGGTTTTAGGGGGTTTTGTGTTGTTCAATATCAGATTCCCTTACCTAGCTGATTATGTCCCAGCTTGCATCCTAATAACAAGAAACCAGTGGTCTACTCTCTTTATCCAAAGCTATTTTAACCACCTTTTCTGCAATTTCAGTGATAGAATTCCTCCACCCACCCC
>NC_068987.1:89255501-89258508 GCF_001194135.2 Octopus bimaculoides
CAGGGCAGCACTTTATGCCTTTGTTCCAAAATATACAGTGTGTAGTGTTTGATTAGCTCTCATCATATATTTTAAAGATGATTTGGATATCATTAGGAAAATAGTCTATCTCAACCTTTGCTAGTTGCCTAAGTAGTGAGACAGCAAATAAGAGAGAGAAAGAAGAGATGATTTTCGCTGTTGTTATGTTTAGGTTTTTCAACAAGAAATATCTATTGAGCTCTTCTGAACAAGTGATGCTAAGATTATCCTACAATGTCTGTTTCAATTGCTGTAATGGAAACCTTTCTGTAATTTACTTTTCTTTATTTCTTCTAGGTACATAAAGGCACGGACTGTGATAAAAAATTATCTAGCTGATATCAAACCCGTTTCTGAACTATAAAACCTCTTGTTTTGTCTTCCTGTGGCTGTTACAAAGAAATGCCCCATGCATCTATCTTTTGGTCATTTCTCACATCTACCATAACATCCAGTGCTGACTCAGGCAAAGCAATGTCTTGTTCAAGACATTGCCTAAACAATAATTGGTTGTGAAATCTATATTAAAAAGATGCAGCAGCTGCAACTAATTGCAATCTCCTGTTAAAAAAAGACAACAAATGACTGTGATCAAGGTAAAATATTCACAAGGTATCCATTAAGATCCAAGCCTCTTAAATCTCTGCCTTATTACATAAAAAATCCAAACTTCAATTAGGAGCAGTAAATAAGGTAGACTTGTTGAAGGTAAACTGCTGAGATGTTTGTCTATAAAAACATTTATGTTAAAGAACTCATTAGAGCATTGACTCATTGACTTAATTAATTGCTCACTGAAATGAAATTTGTCTTGATTTGCTGAAAATTTTCAATTACATTTTCATTTCATTATAAAGCACATCATCTCAATATTCTACACACAAGTGACATAGATATCCAATATCTATCATATTATTCAATATTTAAAAAAAAAACAATTTCTTTTTCTCTTGCACAATCATAACAAACAGAATGGGCCAGGTTTCTTCCCATCATTAACATCTCACACAGCCTTTTCTCATTTTTAAAGAGAAAGTGTTCCTTAGGCAAATATAAAATTCAAATGCCAATAAAATTCAGTATTTCAAACAGATGAATAACATAACACAATGCCTCTGTCTCTTGTTCATAATACTAGCACTTATTTCTTGGAAAACCACCCTATCCTTCTGAACAGTGTTTCTTTTGACCTACACCTCTAAGCTCAAACCTCAAATCACATCATATTTCTGAAGTCAACAATTTTTTCTCCACTAACCATAATCTGTTTTTTTGTTTTTTTAAATAACTCTAACATATTTGAACTGCTAATAGTGAAATTGGTCTTATTCTACATTGGACTGTGTCGACTATCTGAGCCCAAACACTCTAGGAATATAACTCATTTTAATGGATTACAATGAAATTCAAGAGGTTTACCTTGTTCTCTGAGGCAAAGGATTCAAAGGGACTGCAACCCCCACTACCCCCCAAAAAACTGATCTTTTTTTTTCATCTGGCTGGGAGAAATATTTTGTTGAACTAATCTATCAGCCGACCATCTTTAAAAAAAAAAACTTTTTAAATGACAATATCAAATCCCTCCCTAAAATAAATGTAGAAATCCAGTCATGAGTTGTTTTTCTAATACATTTATTTTTTTTTATTTTTTTTTTTTGCTGTATCTAAGTACTTCTCTCATCATCTTTGTTTAAATATTCATTTCTCTATGCTTGCATGTGTTGGATGCAGTTTATTGGGGCTGATTTTCTACGGCAAGATACCTTTCCATGTAAGGTTATATTTCTCCATACCCAAACATCATCTCACAGGATACTGGAAATAATTGACACTTACTCTTTTACTTGTTTCAGTCATTTGACTGTGGCCATGCTGGAGCACTGCCTTTATAGTCGAGCAAATCGACCCCAGAGCTTATTCTTTGTAAGCCTAGTACTTATTCTATTGGTCTCTTTTACCGAACCGCTAAGTTACGGGGATGCAAACACACCAGCATCGGTTGTCAAGCAATGCTGGGGGTACAAACATATACACACACATACATATATATATATATATATATATACACATATATACGACAGGCTTTTTCCAGTTTACATCTACCAAATCTACTCACAAGGTTTTGGTCGACCCGAGGCTATAGTAGAAGACACTTGCCCAAGGTGCCACGCAGTGGGACTGAACACGGGACGATGTAGTTGGTAAGCAAGCTACTTACCACACAGCCACTCCTGCACCTATTGTTCACTATTGTTAGCATCGTGTAAAATGGTGGCAGGATCGTTAGCATGCCAGGCGAAATGCTTAGCGGTATTTTGTCTGTTGTTACATTCTGAGTTCAAATTCTACTGGCGTCGACTTTGCCTTTCTTCCTTTCGGGGTCGATTAAATAAGTACCAGTTACGCACTGAGGTCGATGTAATCGATTTAATCCCTTCCCCAAATTTGAGGCCTTGTCCTTTCCAGTAGAAAGGATTATCATGTAATGTCAAGACAAGGAGACACAAACTTATACACTGGATTTCTTTCAGTTTCCTTCTACCAGTTCCCCTTGCAAGGCTATGATAGAAGGCACTTGCTCAAGGTGCCATGCAATGGGAGTGAACCCAGAACCATATGGTTGAGAAACAAGCTTCTTACCACACAGCCATGCCTGCACTTTTTTTTGTTTTTTAGGTTTGTTATGCTCAGTCAGAGAGTAACCATTGGTTTCACACCTGTAAAGTGCTTAATTCCAGAAAACTACAGGCAAAGCTTTGGGTGAGACAGGGTTATCCCCTTAGACCGGTATCTAAGATATCTGTGGCCTGGTAGTGTTTCTCTAGTTGGAAATTACTGTTTTTAATGTAGTCTTTTCGTCCACTACAGATAGTTTGCAAAGAATTCTATAGAATTAGAAAATAACTTAGGTAAAACAGTCAAAGAAAGGGAAATATTTTATTGAACTGAAAAAGGGATACAAAATGACATTTGTTCATCAAAAAAA
>NC_068987.1:89258693-89272657 GCF_001194135.2 Octopus bimaculoides
TTTTTTTTTTTTTTTTTTGATAAAACTTTGATTGTAAAAAACATAATTTCATTCATTTCCTGCTCTAAAACAAAATGAAGGAAAAAAAAATTTGTTTTTAATGATATATCCCAGTTTATTACTGATCTGGGATAACACAGTACGCTGAATTGTGAACCATGTTTTATGAATTGATCTGCGAAATCGAGGGGTCAGTGATCAAAGATTCTGCTTTGACCACAAAAGCACACCCCAGTAATCACTCACAATGCTCAAGATGACTTGATCTCTTGCAACAAAACCTATTTCCTGTCCTCATGTCTTCTCTTATTTATATAACCTGTAACATCCACTTTCCATGCTGACATGGGTTGGACGGTTCGACAGGAGCCAGACCAAGCTTTGCCTGTTTTGGCATGGTTTTCTATGGCTGGATGTCCTTTCTAATACCAACCACTCTACAGAGTGTACTGGGTGCTTTTTTTTTTTTTTTTTTTTTTTTGCATGGCACCGGCACCGAGAAGGTCCCTGAACTGGGAGTGCCAGTTGGTAAGAGATCAGAGAGACATGAATAAGGGTCTTGCTGTAGAGTACATGAATACTCCAGTTGAAAAAAGGTGAGAGAGTAAAATAAAGAGGTGTATCAAAGAGGAAAACAATAGTGAGAGAGGGTGGTGTAGGTCTTCAAATTGTAAAAAGCAAATGGAATCCAAATTTAACTTGACCAGTTTCTTGTTTTCAACTGATTGAACCACATATTTATAGATAAATATTTCAAGAGAAGGCTAGAGACATTTTGGCCCTGCCATTTTTGGCATCGTTTTAGTGTTTCTTTTATTCTCTCTCTGAAAATCTGTTTATGTTTGTGTAATGTCTCGCTTTACCTGTATATTTCTGCAAGTGAGTATGTTTGCCTTCCAGCACCAAAGCAGGTTGAATGTCCAGTGAGCCATGATGCCAAACTGTCATTGTCTAAACAGCAATGCCCTATTGTCTCACTCCACAAAGTGAAAGTAAGTGTTGGAAAGGTTCCCCTTCCAAATAATGCTGTTGTATAGACGCAAGACCAGCAAAGAAAGTAAAGTGAATTGTATTGATAGTATTTGAGTTGGCACTTAAGGAAAAGTTAACACTGGTAAGGAGTCTGAACCCAGAATATAAGCTGTAACAAAGTGCCACAAACTATTCTTAGTGTGATGCTCTACCAATTCTGCCAAGCCACAACCCTTCATTATAATGTTAACAGGAAGTAATGAATGAGAAAATGTCATAAGCAGTAATCTGACATTGTTAATAATAAATGTTATAAAATTAGAAAAATCATGCAGTAACAACAAATTTCACAGCCACTTTCTTTTTTTTCTTTTTTTAATGAACACTTAACAGAAATAATTAGAAATCTGACAAAGCCATAGATTTTGATCAAATAATGTAAAATATTACATAGCAATGAATGGTCCCTTATAAAATGTTCAGTATAAAACCGTCGGGTAATTTTATATATTGTGAATGAATAGTATTGTCGATAAAGTACGGTATTTGATGGCTTAAAAAATCCCCCTGCATTTAATGCATTCAATGTGGGCTCAAAACTCTCAACTGTTGGCCGAAAGTGGTAATTTATTTTACAAAAGTGTAGCCTAGGTGCGTCCTATGTACTTGTGTGTTTTCTATGCCATCAAATATGGTAATTGTCACACTTTTTATCCACATAAAGAAATACATTGCTAAACACTAAATCTTAACAATGTAAAGAAGAGCCGTGAAGGCAAGGGAAATCGTAGTTGTGGCTGATGCTGGTGTCACATAAAAAGCTCCTTTCGAGTGTTGGGCCTCGTGGAGGCAATGACCAAAATCTTTGGCATAAAGTTGTGCTTGAGAAGGAGACCCATCAAACCAAGTAAAATCGCCATTGTGGCAGATACCAGTGTCACACAAATGGCACCCGTTACTGAGCATTAGGAAGGGCATCCAGCCATATAACCATGCCTAATCAGACTGGAATCTAGTGGAACCTTTCAGCCTTGGTCAAACTGTCCAACCCATGCCAGCATGGACAATGGACATTAAATGATGATTATGTAAAGACATCACATTTCATTAACAATGGAAATCTAATTCAAAGATACCATTGTTTCTTCCTTCCTCCAATTAAAAATAATCTTATAACGAAATTATGATGATGATCATCATTTTAACATCCACTTTCTTCTGCTTGCATGGCTTCAACAGATGTTCATTGAGGCAGATTTTTCTGTGGTCAGATACTCTTCCTGTTAAGCAAGGTCACACTTGCCCCATGCTCAGACTTAGATTCACAGAATATTTCAAATGCATGGCAGTGTCCCTTATTCACAACAATTACCCATGTCAAGACAAAGATGGATGAACAGATGCACATGTGACAGGCTTCTTTCAGTTTCTGTCTACTCAATCCACTCAAAGGGCTTTCATCAGCCCCAGGGCTATAGTAGAAGACACTTGCCCAAGGTGCCTCACGGTGGGACTGAACTTAAAACCACGTCTTAACCACATAACCATTCCTGGGGGACTTATGAGCAATTCCACAAATAATTCAATATTTTCTGATTTCGTTAATTATTGATGATGTATTGAATCCTTCTCACTGCACGACATTATTTCTTTGATTCAGAATTACTGGAGACTGTTAAATTATTTACTTCATGTCTTGTTCTTTTTGTAAGATTTCTAAAATATTTTCAGAGCATAAAACACTTTGTTTCCATGTTTTACAATACATTTACTCAGTGGATAGAAAAAGACAAAAAAACGACGACAGATTTGTCTTGTAAATGTTGGCTCACAATGTAATTATCACTTTGTGATGAATTTACAGCAAACTCTAACAGCTCCACCTTCACGAGGTGAAGCAGTGAAGCAGTTTGCTAAAAACGAAGCTTCTTTATGACTTATCTCTTCCCATCATCTCAATTGTTATTCTCAATGATGAAGTGGACCTTCTCAAAAGTAAAACATTTTCAGTGTATTCGAAGCACAGTTTAATGAACTGATCCATCCTCCACTCTGGTATTTTGTTGTTACTTTTGATCTAAAGATTCAGGTAGCTTATTTTATATTATTTATTATATACCATGTCTGAAAGTGTTAAAAGCTGTGGAAAAATAAAAAGCAGTAAATGAGACAGTCAACAGCAATGGACGCATCAACCTGTTTGTATCTATTGCTGTGTTGGAACAGAGCTGACTTGCTGGAGTTGATATTTTAGTAATTAACAATTTTATAACTCTGTAAGTAGCCTTTTTAAATAGTTAATTAAACTGTCCAATCCAATTAAATAATTATTGTCCCTTTCACATGTTGTATACACATGACCGAAATCAATCATCTTCACTTTGACACAAGAATCTTTTTTTCCATATGAACTCTGCAAAAGATCTTCGAGATTTGTCGTTGCACAGCAATCACCTTTGTTCTTGTTTACAACAGAATGATTTGATGGAAGTAAGCGGGACACTGCTGCTAAATGCTGCTTACAAGGCCAAAGGCCTTCATAAATGCACAGTATGGAAGAGGAATAAAATGCAAATTTTCGTTGATTTTCAAACCAGTTTTTGATGTCGATGAGCTCAAGTAAGATTGCAAAGACGGCATCTTTGCGTAAACTTTCAGACAAATTAAAATATTCACCAATA
Source organism: Octopus bimaculoides (assembly GCF_001194135.2). Classification (NCBI taxonomy): domain Eukaryota; kingdom Metazoa; phylum Mollusca; class Cephalopoda; order Octopoda; family Octopodidae; genus Octopus; species Octopus bimaculoides. Next base: position 89,262,347 of record NC_068987.1, read on the forward strand.
CCTAGACAGAGAAAAAAAAAACAATAAAAATGTAGATTCCAATTTGGAAAAACTGCACAATGATATTTTTTTGTTAAATTTCTCAATATTTGGCAATAGAAAATTGAACCGATTTTCAGTTACTTGGGGAGATATCTTTTACTTGTGGCCATGCTGGAGCAATAGTAGAAAACATTTGTCCAAGACGCCACACACAATGGGACAGAATCTGAGACCATTTAGTTGGGAATTAAGTGACAAACAAGTAAAAGATAACAAAATGTCTAGGATTCAAAATTTTCAGCAATTGTCTGCTTTAGAAAATATTTAAAGATAAAATACAATAATAGACAAACCTTCTTCTAAAATTTGAAACCGGTCAAGTTGCAGAAGCTTCTTTCGACAGGCGAAATGAAAGGTATCAGTTGAAGGACGATATACCTGTAACACAATTTACAACAGAAATATATTAAATTCTACTACATTTTTATTTCCATTTATATTCTAAGAATATTGTTACTTCTATAACCATTTCTTTAAATAGTTAAAAGAAAGTATGTTTACTCTTTTACTTGTTTCAGTCATTTGACTGTGGCCATGCTGGAGCACTGCCTTTAGTCAAGAAAATCGACCCCAGGACTTATTCTTTGTAAGCCTAGAACTTGTTCTATCAGTCTTTCTTGCTGAACTGCTAAGTTACAGGGATATGAACACACCAACATCGCTTGACAACCGATGTTGGGGGGACAAACACACAAACATACATATATATATATATATGTACGACGGGCTTCTTTCAGTTTCCATCTACCAAATCCACTCACAAGGCTTTGGTCAGCCCGAGGCTATAGTAGCAGACACATGCCCAGGGTGCCATGCAGTGGGACGGAACCCGGAACCATGTGGTTGGTAAGCAAGCTACTTTATTTCATTCAATTTGCCATGAGGGCAGTACACAGAGGAGTAGCTGCAGGCTGGACAAACACATTAACGAGATGAGATGAATGATGAGTAAGATGGTATTAAAGGGAGAAGACAGAAGCCGCCCGCCAAACTTTGCTTCTCTAAAACATTGTTCTTTTATAAATTTATACATAAATTTACAAATTGAGGCTGTAAACCTCTTACTTTACAATTTCAATTTATCATGTCTTTGAAATGAGGCACTTGCCTCTTACAATATTCTTTTAATGGGTCACATTCCCTTTGAATATGAGGCACTCATCCTCTTACATTTTACCGCCCGACCAGACTCCGTGCTGCACTCGAGCACCTCGTTGGTTCTTCATCGGGCCACTTCAGTAAGTAGTGGAATGCGTCTTTGGGGAAGAAATTCATCACTCTGCACAAGTCTGTTTCCCACAACCTCCGCAGTCACCTGCGGAGGCCAACCAGGGTCCTTGGTACAGGTGATGATCTCTCTCCGCCAACCCTTCCTGGTAAACTTTTTAACAATATTTTCAATGGCCCCTCCCTTGTGGAAAAGGACTACAAATTCCTCCTCCTCATAGAGCGAGGCCTCAGTTTCTACTGTCGGCAGCACAATTCCCACCAACGGAGTGTCAGGACACGCTGGCATTACACTATCAGGCTCCAGCCATGTCCCATTCTTTTTCTTCTTTTTGGGGGGTCACTGGAATAGGACGCACTTCCACCTTAGCCAGAAGGTCCTCCTCCTCCCCCGCAACTTTCGGTGAGCAACCATTGTTGCCCACCTTCTTTCTTTTCTTCCCTTTCTTTGAGGAGGTTTCCACTTCCTCCATCTCTCCCTCCACTGGGGGAGCAGGGGGAACAACATTTATTAACTGTTCCAGGACCTTACTCTGGTCCTGGGGGCAGTCTTTCTTAATGTGGCCAGGCTCCAGACACAGGTGACACTTGGGAGGGTGTCCCTCAACTATCACCGGATACCTGTGCCCAGCCATCCTTAAAAAATCTGGGAAAATCAGATCTTTGGCTGATTGGGTCCACAGGGTCAAAACCACTTTTGATCCAACACAATCGGCTGTAGGTAAAATTTTCACGTTTAGGAGCTTGGCTCCACTGCCACCCAGACCCCGTCGTTTAGTATCCTCTATCCAATCAGGTACTATGCCGGGTGGCAGCCCACAGACCCAAGCTCTAGCTAATTTCTTTCAACAGTATGTGGGAAGAAACAGAATTTTTTGCGAGCCACCTCAGGGGTGTCAAATAGCAACTAAACCGTTGTGTACTTGACACCCCTTGCCATAAACTTAATAGTTGGCAGATATTCTGCCAACTCTTTTTCAATGTCAATTTTGGGAAAGACCGTAATGGTGTCGAGTAACCTAGAGTAGGTCCGCAACACCACCGTTTTTTCCCTGAAATCATTTAACCACTTTTTGGGTGGGACAATCTCCCACTCCACAGCAGTGGCCTTATTTTTCTTTATATTCTCTGCCATGAGAAAAATGTCCACATGAGAATAAATACAACGAAAAATTTTAAACACAGGCAAAAAGAGAAAACAGTTAAAAAAAGCGGAAGAAATAAAATTAATAGTTCGTACTAAAATAAGTCCATAAAAGAAAGAGAAAGGAAAGACAACAGTTCAGAAAGAATAAATAAAAATATACAGTTCCAAGCAGAATAAGAATTTTCAGGCCACAACGGTACTCCGGCCCGATTTGATCCCAGCTCCGCTGCAGTCGTCACTTTGATGGTAAAATCCAATCCTTTGCACGTGGTGAAATTCAAAGCAAGAGGAAGACTTTTTCTTCAAATTAGTAGTTTTCAAAACTCGGTTTGAAAACAACCAATTTTTGCAAACAAAGTTCACAATTTTTGGAGGAGGGATATGCCCCCAAAACACACTCCTCACCGCTAAGTGAGACTTTAAGCACAGCCACAAGCAGACAAATGCATGGAACTCAGTGGAGATTTCTTGTTCGACAAAAAATAAATAAACACGAGCAACAAACCCCCACTAAATCCAAAAAACACAAACATCTTACCTGTAGTTGTGCTTCAATAATTCACGACGCTGGTATACAGCGACGTGACTGCAGCAGCTAAAAAACATGTCCACACGGTAGTGAGGTAAGCGAGCTATTTACCACACAGCCACTCCTGTCCCTATATCTTTGCAAAATAGCAATTTCCTTGTCTCAACTAAATTTATACCCCAGTTACTCTCTGTAACTTGAAATCCTCACAATTCACATCAGAAAAAGAAATCTGAGATATACTTTCATCTCCTCCTTTTTAAGGTTTTTGTCAGACCCAACAAATATTATTTACTTTTATTACTATAACAATGCCCTCCTCATAAAGCCACCAATATGCAGAGACACTACACTTAAAATATGTCAGTAAATTAATGTTATTCTTTTAATCACTGCCGCTCACTAATCAATGCAATATCAACATGTTCACACAGGCACATGGCGTAGTGGTTAAGAGCACGGGCTACTAACCCCAAGATTCCGAGTTTGATTCCAGGCAGTGACCTGAATAATAATAACATCAAAAAATACCTTAGGAATGAGAACCCAGGTTCGAAATTTCCCCAAGACACCTGATGAAGGCTGGAGAGTATATCAGCCAAAACGTTGTGTTAACAACAAACAGGATGAGGACAAATATCCGTCAAATGTAAATAATGTGAATAATTCCTCATCTCTTAAATATAGAACTGTACGTTCACGCTTGCTTAGCATCAATAAATCTTGATTTCATTTAAACAGCTGGTGTATACAAATGACACTGAAGTTTTACACTAATTGTTTTATCCACATCCAAATCTTTCTTTAATTAAATCACAAAATTCACTGATTGAAGTATTGACTATCATTATGCTCAAGAATGAAAGAAAGAAACAACTTCTAAAGAAAATCATTCAATAAAAATGCAACAAGTAACACTTTCAGAAATATACAAGTAAAGTGAGACATTACACATAGATACAAACATAAGCAGATGCTCAGAGAGAGAGAGAGAATAAGAGAAACACTGAAACATCTGATGCCCAAAATGGCTGGGCCAAAATGTCTCTACCCTTCTCTTGAAATATTTGCTTTCTAAAACGAGACTAAATTTTGTTTTTGATGTCGAAGTATTTAGTAATAGTTTTCAACTGCAAACAACAACACTATTTGGTGATAGGAGAGATATTTGTGGTATAGAACTTTTAAGAATTAATAGAAATACATAGAACACATGGCATTTCTAAAAGAAGTCTGGCTGGTTGGAAAGAGTTACTTTAATTTCATAAAGAAGTTTCTTACCCGAAATCCCAATTTAAAACCAACCTCTGTTGAAAACTGATTTTTAATTTTTTCATATTGAATTTTCTCAGCAGAAGCTTCCGGATCATAAGTCTGGCTTCCAATCTTTATGTCAGCAATACTAGCTTTTTCAAATTCAACTGTCATGTCTTCTAAGTGAAGGTACAGTTCTGTAATAAAATAGAAATTGTAAACATTGTTTAGTTAAGAACAAACCATTACAAATATTAGTTTTTTTCTCATTAGCATAAAAATGGGGTGGATATAATCAACTGAATACACTGGAGTAGATTTACTTAGGAATGAAAGCTACACTCACCTCTCGGTGTAGACGTACATCATCATCATTATCTTAATGTTCCTTTATTCAAACCTGGGCACCAAATCGTTAATTAACAAAATTAACATTTTTGTTAACAATTTACCTTTTAAGTTAACTTTGGAAATCATTACCAGACTAATTAACTTCCATTACATTTAACTTCCATTAACTCAAGTCAACTTGAGTTAACTTCATTTCAATTGAAGTTAATGGATTTTATAGTTTTGGCACTTTTTAAAGGTGCTTTTAGGTGATTTTTAGAGCAAAAAAGGGGGGGGGGTTCTAGAATAAAAATTCACATTAACAGTTTGTCCAATAACTTCCATTACATTAAGAAATCACTGGTTAACGGTTATTGACGTTCACTTTTCGATTTATGGTGCCCACCTTTGCCTTTATCCATGCTTGCATGAGCTGGACAGACTTTACTGCAGCAGATTTCCTATGGCAAGATGCCTTTCCTGCTGACAACCCTTATCTGTTTCCAAACAAAGAAATATTTCCCCATGACCAGACATGTTTTCAGGTTTGACTCGGGGCTTTTAATACCAAAACATCTTGCGAGTTGTCTCCCCTACTCAACGATCTTATTAAAACTTAATTAGACATTGCGCTTGTCTTTCGTGATCCCATCAGTATTTCTAATTATAATTTTGATTTTTAAATATGCCAGCATTATTTCAACTATAAATATCTTTGTTTCGACTGAACCTTTAGTCTGTAAACACAGCTTTTCTGCTTCATATTAGCTTATTGCAGTCTAAGCATTACACTCTTTGAAAATACAGCTTCATCAATATGTAAACCTATCACCAGACTCAATTTCATCTTGCTTGAGACTGACAAGTTGTGCTTGGCTCCACTAACTGACATGGCTTTGGTCAAGTGTCTGTTACTGTCTCCTTGCCTGATAACTAAATATCATTGTCATGTAAGTAATGTCTGTCCATGGCAGACACATTCTTTCCTACTCTAGGCACAAGGCCCAGTCAATTAGATCGACCCCAGTATGCAACTGGTACTTAATTTATCGACCCCCAAAAGGATGAAAGGCAAAGTCGACCTTGGCAGAATTTGAACTCAGAACGTAAAGACAGACGAAATCCCGTTAAGCATTTTGCCCGGTGTGCTAACGTTTCTGCCAGCTCACAGCCTTTTGGGGAATAGACACTCTGGGTTGGTTTGTTTCCCATATTTGGAAACAGGTGGACATTGACCTCAAAAAGAGCATCCGACTATAGAAAATTCCACCTGACCCATGCAAGCACAGAAAAGTGGATGTTAAAACTGTGATGATGATGATGATGATATGTATATAAATACTTTTGCATCCGGCTACTGACCATTTCTCTTTCCCTCATCTCTCCCTTCTTAAGTGACCTTCATCCCCTCCCATAAGGCCTTGGAGTTTGTAGTCCAGTGAGCTGCATGGCAACCTCAAGATTGCTGGTGGCACAAGAAGCACTCAGTCCATGCTGTAAAAAGGTTGGTATAAGGAAGGGCACCAAGCTGTAGAAACCATGCCAAAGCAGACCCTGCAGCATGGACATGGTCGACAGAATATTAAATCCTGTCAAACCATCCAACCCATGCCAGCATAGGAACATGGACATTAAATGACGATGATGATCCAAACATCTGCTGGGTTATGCAAAAGTTGTCTTACTGAAAATCTTGTTGTAATGTGGAATCCTGAGATGTAAAACCCATTCCCTCTACAGCCTTCCAGGTTACCTACAAACTACACATGTAGAAATCAATAAGAAAATATATGTAGGAGCAGGAGTGGCTCTGTGGTAGGAAGCTTGCTTCCCAACCACATGGTTCCAGGTTCAGTCCCACTGCATGGCACCTTGGGCAAGTGTCTGCTACTATAGCTTCGGGCTGACCAAAGCCATATGAGTGTATTTGGTAGACGGAAACTGAAAGAAGCCTGTCGTATATATATATATATATATATGTATTTGTGTGTCTGTGTTTGTCCCCCCACCACCGCTTGATAACTGATGTTGGTGTGTTTACATCCCTGTAGCTAAGCAGTCAAACCGTCCAACCCATGCGAGCATGGAAAGCAGACATTAAATGATGATGACACCCACACACATGGTTTCCCTAGAGATGGCAACTATTACAAGGGAGATAATCGTTTCTTTATAATAGATGGAATTTGAAATTCAAGAATTACATAATGCACAATATTCACATGAGTTATTTTTTCTTTACTTACGAGAGCGACGAGTTGTATATCGAAGTTCTCAATATTTCTAGTCAGTGGTACAAAGAGATATGCTTCCCAACCATGTGATCCTGGATTCAGCCCCGCAATGCAGAACCTTAAGTAAATATCTTCTATCATAGCCTCAGACTGGCCAGAGACTTGTGAGTGGATTTGGAAAACGGAAACTGAAAGAAGCCCGTTGTATGTATGAATATGTGTATATTTTTATCCTTTATATATATATATATATATATATATATAGTTTTAGGGAAAAAAAACAAGTTCCATGAACTCATCGATGAAAGTCCACTATCACATATAGAAAAATTAATAATTAAAACACAATAAATGAGTATAATATAATACAAAGTAAATATCATAAGATAAAGATAATACATTTTATTATTTTTATCTTATGATAATTACTTTATATTATATTATACTAATTTATTATGCTTTTAATTATTAATTTTTCTACATGTGATAGTGGATTTTCATCACTGAGTTCATGGAACTTGGTTTTTTTCCCTAAAACTATATATTTATATATATTTTAATCTGTAAAGCTCAATTTAATTTTAATTTTTTATAAATTGATTTTAATTGAGTTTTTACCTGTAATTTTGGATTTTGTCCCTAATATTATTATATATATATATATATATATATATATATACATACATATGCTTTTGTTGCGAATGGATTTGTTATATGGCACCAAGTTTTACAATTCTGTGAATAATAATAATGGTATTTTTATATAAGCTTAAAGCTTATAGTAATCACTGTGCAATGACTAAGGAAAATAGTCTAATAAAGGGGCCTATAAGCCCTTGACAGGAAAAAGTAGGCTTTCCCATTCTAGTGTATGTCACAGCCCAATCCTAGAGTATGGCACAGTACATCCAAAAGTATGACAGCCCCCATCATAAAGTATGACACAGCCCCCCCATCATAAAGTATGACAGCCCCCATTCTAGATGATGTTACAGCCCTGTTGTAAAATATGTACACTTTTATAGGCTCAACAGTTTCATCGATTGTGTCAATGTCCCCTGGTGAATGTTGCCATTTTTGGTCCTCAACTGTTTATTTATTAACCATCAAGCTGGATTATTTGCAGCTAGCCTGTATATTCCACCATCCACCACATGTGGATAGACATGTTCTGTAGGAGCACAGCTCTACAAAGAGGCAGAAGAGACAGAGTATGAGATAATGTGTGATAATGAATGACTGTGAAAGACTTTGACAATTTAAGAATAAAATGTCCGCCAGGCTTACCAACAAATAACACGATATAAAAACAAAACAGCAACAACAAAAATGTATGTGTGTGTGTGACAAAAGACTGAGACCTCTGGAGGTATGCTGTGACTGAGAAGACTCGGAAAATAAAGTGAGTCCACAGCTGTAACCTACACCAGTGTTGCATAACCAACCCACTCAAAAGTACCTTGGATCATAGGGCGACATGCCGTGCTTGAGGAGACCTACTGAGTCAAGTACATCAATATCAATAGCAATATCAAATCAAATTACAATCAAACGAAAATTGTAGTTGTGACCCCCGTACCAGTGGCATGTAAAAAGCACCATCCGAATGTGGCCGATGCCAGTGCCACCTGACTGGCCCCTGTGCCGGTGGCACATAAAAAGCACCCACTACACTCTCAGAGTGGTTAGCATTAGGAAAGGCATCCAGCTGTAGAAACACTGCCAGATCAGATTGGGACCTGGTGCAGCCTCCTGGCTTCCCAGATCCCAGTCGAACCATCCAACCCAAGCCAGCATGGAAAACAGACGTTAAACGATGATGATGATGATATAAGAATTAAGATGAGGATTCTGATAGAATCAGGTACTTGAAAAGGTATGTACCAGGTAAGGCTGGGTAATAGTAATTTTTGAGTTTTTTAAATTTTTAAACTCATTATTGATAGGTAGCACTCTACTATAACTTTAATTCCATAAGTTCAGTTTTATTTGACAGCCTCCGTAAGCTTTCCCCCACCACTTCCAACCAATATCCACCGAATACCCCCCAAATTTCTGTTTCTCTATCCCTCTCCCCTGGTCATTTACCATTAGCAAGAGACTCCCATACCCCAAGCCTATATCTGATTGTATACCTTTATTTTTATTTTATTTTTCTTTCACCCTTATGTTTCGACCCCTCCTTACTTACCACAACCCAGAGCTTACCATAATAAATTTTCTCCTACAATCCAATCCAGCCTACCCTTGATCTAGTCTAGCAGACTCCTCCTCACCCGAATCACTGACCTCAATATCAAATTACACATTTTCAAGACCTACATTGATAACCTAAACTGCCAACATAGTTGCTCCTTCTCCCATTTCATAGTTGGCCTTGATGGACATATCCCAAGACACTTACACTCTGTCATACATTCACACTGACATTACACATCAAGCGAAGCATACTAGCTTCATTTCTTTCAAGCCTATGCATATCCTCAGTGGTCACAGCCCATGTTTTGCTACTGTGTAGCATAGCTGTCCACACATAGGCTTCATACTGTTTGCCTTTTACTCTGAGGGAGAGGCCCTTAGTTACCAACAGAGATAGGAGCTCTCTGAACTTTGCTCAGCCTATTCTTATTCTTGCAGCCATGCTCTCTGAGCATCCAGCTCTGCTACTGACTTAGTCACCTAGATAACAGAAGCTACCAACTACCTCTAGCTTACTTCACTGGCATTTCATGGAGTCTATTTTTGGGACATTTTTAGTGTTTATTGTAACTGTGCACCTTCTACACGCAAAAACTATTTTCCCAGTCAATCTTCCTCTGATATTGCTGCACCTCTTATGTGTCCATAGTTTACACCAGGTACAACTTATGGAATTTGTACCTACATTTTTTCTACAGATTGATAAGGGCCATCAACCTGAAGGGATTTGTGATTTGTCTAGCAATTTGTCTGTATGTGTGTGCATGTGTGTGTGTGTGTGTGTGTGTGTGTGTGTGTGTGTGTGTGTGTGTGTGTGTGTGTGTGTGTGTGTGTGTGTGTGTGTGTGTATGTGTGTGTGTGTTCAGTTGACAACCAGAGTTGGTTTGTTTACATCTCCATAACTGAGCAGTTCTGCAAAACAAGTTGAGAGAATAAGGGCCAAACTTAAGAAGTTGGTGCGAGAGTCAATTTGTTTGACTAAAACCCTTCAAAGCAGTTCCCCAGCATGGCCACAGTCCAATAACTGAAAGCAAGTAAAAGGTTAAAGATAAACAAATGCATAAAACAAAAAACAAAGGCTTACCATCAGGGAAAATATCAAATTTGCAAGTGCCATAGAAGTACGGTAAGAAGTCCTTCAAGCGTTTGAGGATGGGATCTGATTCAGCCTTTTCATCAAAGACAGTCTGGTAAAAATTTAGTTCACGAAGACCCCGTGGTGGGAGTTGGATAAGTTTCAGTAAAGTCTTCTCCTTTGTCTGAAGGAAAGCTACAAAAGGAATACACAATATGAAAGAGGCACATTTTATACATCTGTGTGTTTTAGTGTGTGTGTGTGTGTGTGTGTG
>NC_068987.1:89273262-89276113 GCF_001194135.2 Octopus bimaculoides
GTGTGTGTGTGTGTGCGCGCGCGCGTGCACATATATTAATGTTTGCTTTCATGCTGAACTATAAAAAAAACAAATTTATATTAAACTGAGAGATTACTCTATAGTTTTTGTTGAGTAAGTATTTATTATACTTTTATAAGAAGAGTGGTTACAGTGGCTTCAAAGTTTTGGCCTACTGGCCTTCATTAGACTGTTATACATTTGATTTCATCTGGGTTGTATGTAATCCCTGGTAAGTTTATTTTTGTCTGGAGTGAGTAAAGGTATGTTCAATGATAATTAGTTGTAAGTTCTGGTAGAAAGATATTATAGAAGGTTTCTTTTATTTAAAGTTGGAGATGTATTATTGTTCAGAGTTCAGTCACGAATCTCCTAATCTTTCTTTTACTTGTTTCAGTCACTAGATTGCAGTCATGCTGGGGCACTGCTTTTAAGGGTTTTAGTCAAACATTTTGAACCCAAAGTTTAGTACTCATTCTATCAGTCTCTTCTGCTGAACAACTAAGTTACAGGAATATAAACAAACCAGTACCAATTGTCAAGCAATGGGAGGACACAAATACAAACACACACACATCTATATACACATACATGACAGGTTTCTTTCAGTTTCCATCTACCAAATTCACTCATAGGGCTTTGATTGGCCAGGGGCTTCAGTAGAAGACGCTTGCCCCAGGTCCTATGCAGTGGGACTGAACCCTGAACCATGTGGTTGGGAAGCAAATTTCTTACCACAGAGCCACACCTGCAAAGCTTTGTAATCAGGTGTGTCTATTTATGCACGTCAGCTTCAGGTCTTAGATTGCTTTTTAGAGTTCACAAAATAATATGAATAGATGAAACCTTTAATTGACCAGTTGGTGTGTAACTAGATTTAATTGTTGTTATTTGAATACTATTTAGGAGATTTAACACATCTGTTTTGGGATGATGGAAGTTATTGTTCAGAGTTCAGTCAAGCATGTGAAACTAAAGGCTAAAACCAAGGCCATACATACAACTCTAACAACTGAAACTGCAGAATCTTTCCATTTTACTCTCTAAATGGAAGCTATCTCATAAGTAATACTGTTTTTAGCACAGCTCTATACCATCTGCTATATCCACATACATAGGGTCTATAGCAAACCAATTCAAGTCACAATACAACCAATACACAAAAATTTTCAACTCAAACAGGAAAAAATGACACATTACTATCAAAACATATATGGACACTTAAAACCAAAACATAAACCATTTAGTATTAGTTGGAAAATACTGTTGAATGCACAACCATAGCAAGGAAATAACAAACCCTTCCAATGGATCCTTCTATTCTCAAATTTAAGGATCAAATACTGAACTGTGAATTAGTTCCTTCCAGCAAACAAAATCTTCAAAACACTAAGACATTTCAAGCTAATAGTTTTCAAATAAACACACAAATAAATACACTTAAATATATCCCGTACATATATATAAATACACACACATAGAATTATCCAGAAACACATAAAATAATATCTTAGAAATGTCATTAGAAATACTCAAACTTAAAACTGAATAGAAGAAATATAATGACATCGTCAACAATCTTTAGTTTCCTAAAACACAAAGCTTTAATTTTCTACACAATAATCAAGTATCATCAACAATAAGAAAATGCTAATTAGAAATCTTCTGACCAATTAATTTTTCCACCCACTAAAATTCTTTTGTGAACCCTTAAAATACAGAATATCAAATGTCTACACAAAAAAACTAGACACATCTAAATAGAACAACTACAAGCGTCCTCTCCATTTAAACAAAATGCGCAACCATAGGCGCAAGAGTGGCTATGTGGTAAGTAGCTTGCTTACCAACCACATGGTTCCAGGTTCAGTCCCACTGCGTGGCATCTTGGGCAAGTGTCTTCTACTATAGCTTCGGGCCGATCAAAGCCTTGTGAGTGGATTTGGTAGACGGAAACTGAAAGAAGCTCGTCATATATATATGTATATATATATGTGTGTGTGTGTCTGTGTCTGTGTTTGTCCCACTAGCATTGCTTGACAACCGATGCTGGTGTGCTTATGTCCCCGTCACTTAGCAGTTCAGTAAAAGAGACCGATAGAATAAGTACTAGGCTTACAAAGAATAAGTCCCGGGGTTGATTTGCTCGACTAAAGGTGGTGCTCCAGCATGGCCGCAGTCAAATGACTGAAACAAGTAAAGAATAAAGAGTAACCAAATAAAAAGAAAATAATTTAACTTACATATTACATTGTTCTTTCGATTCACTAGGTGTCCAGCTACTTGGTGGTCCAAAGGTTTTGTTCCTGGTGGCAGCTGACGGAAATTGTCGTCTGACTGAGTTGTAGCCATGATTCAACATTAAAGCAGTTTGGAGTTTTACCACCACTGGGAACCAGGTGGAAACTTCACAAATATAAGAAAAATCTACAATAACAAAATAAAAAATAAAAAACAATAACAAAAGAAAAAGAAATAGAAAACAATCATCAGAAAAACAAATGTTCATTCCAGGTGGGGGGGGGGCTGAGAGTATTAAGGGCCCTTGAGCATAACTGTTTACCAGGCCCCCTAGCATTGATATCAAAGAAGAGTTAACATGTAGAGTGCAGGCCCACCAGGCAGTGCCCGATTGACCGACACCTCAGTCTGCCCCAGGTTCATTCTAATTTTTTTAAAAAAGGGGTTGAAATGGCAGAATTGTAAGTGTGCTGCTTAGCAGCATTTCCTTCCAGTTCTTTACACTCCGAGTTCAAATTCTGCCGAAGGAAGCCACCTTTGTCTTTTAGGGTTGACAAAATAAATACCCGTCGAGCACTGGGGTTGATGTAATTGACTAGACCCCCCCCCC
>NC_068987.1:89276213-89280639 GCF_001194135.2 Octopus bimaculoides
ACCTTCCCTAGAATTGCTGGCCTTGTGCCAGTATTTGAAACCATCTTAATTCCAGTATTTCATTTAATCTGAGAATGGAATGGAGTGAATGATGTGATTGCAGAGTACTGAAAGCACAAGTTGCACTGGGCCGGATATGTCGCAAGGTTCACAAATGAGTTGGTGCATGCAGTAGCAAAGTGTTATCCAGGAGACGGAAAAAGACCACATGGAAGGCCTCCACAACAATGGGAAAGCAATTTAGTTAAGCAGTTTGGATCAAGATGGAAAAGAATGACACAATCAACTCTGATCTGGCAGAAACAAACTCTGACCAGCAGTGTGAAACAGTATCTGATGGTCTGATCGATATTGTGATTTCATTTCCCAATGTCAGCTGTCTGAGTTCATTTCTTCATTTCCACTGCTGTCAGCTTTTCTTTTGATCTTTTTAAAATGTCAAGAAATACAATCCCAGTCAAGTAGTGAAGTTGGGTTTCTCATCTCTCTTAGATTTTGTTGATATGAGAAGAGTCAAGGGAAACTACTCACAGCATCTCTTTCTCCAGAAATGAAGACAAGTTGAGGGAAGTGAAAGGGGGGAGGGGGCAGTGAGTTCTCAGAAAATCTGATTTGCTACAGGAACTGTCCAAAAACAGATTGATGGGTATTACAGCATGGAACGGAAATATAGAATTGCACTGTTAGCGATAGCATTGTGTTCTCTTTGTTTCTGACTTTAGAAAAAAGGAAAGAATACAATAGTATTTGTTGTTGTTGTTGTTTAGGCCAAAGTCAGTACTGACTGACCAATGATCGAAGCTGTTCCAGCAGTAATCATGTCTTTCCATACAACTACATTGATAAACATGCCCTCCCTTTTTTTAAAAATTAGAGTTAGGCATAGGAGTGGCTGTGTGGTAAGTAGCTTGCTCACAAACCACATGGTCCAGATTCAGTCCCACTGTGTGGAACTGTGGGCAAGTGTCTTCTACTATAGCCTCGGGCCGACTAAAGCCTTGTGAGTGGATTTGGTAGACGGAAACTGAAAGAAGCCCATCGTATATGTGTATATATATGTATGTGTGTGTATATGTTTCTGTGTCTGTGTTTGTCCCCCCAGCATCGCTTGACAACTGATGCTGGTGTGTTTACGTCCCCGTAACTTAGCAGTTCGGCAAAAGAGAACAATAGAATAAGTACTAGGCTTACAAAGAATAAGTCCTGGGATCGATTTGCTTGACTAAAGGTGGTGCTCCAGCATGGCCACAGTCAAATGACTGAAACAAGTAAAACAGTTACAGGAATTTAGCTGATATTTTCTGTGGATTGAACAATCACTAAGAGGATCTTTTTTGGGAGGGATCAAGGGACAGTACCTATTCCCTAAGTTAGGCATGAAAGATGCCTACAATGGATTTGAACTTGAAACTCTGGAGCCAATATTTCAATAGAATACCTATTTGACCAATTTGCTTCTACCGCTGGATAAATTACAAAGGAACAATAAAACCCCTAAAACCCCTGCAATTAATCAACAATCTACAAAAAGAATTGAAACTGAATAAGAAATATTCTTTCCTCAATGATTCAAATGAAAAATGAAATCAATCAACTGAAGGTTGATTAATTAGCAGAATCATCAGCTCAGTGGATAACCTACCTGCACTAATTAGAGTCGTTTATGTGCCAAGTTTAAACACTCTTTGGGTCAACTTTTGATTTTGTTCTTTCAAAGATGACAAAATAAAATATTAGTCCAAGTACTGCAGTCGATTTAACATTCCTTTAAAGCATTCTGGACGAAAAGGGAATTGTAATGGAATCCAGGAACTTAAACCATTAATTTTAAAATGAATTAAATTATTACGTGCAGGTGTGACTGTGTGGTAAGAAGTTTGCTTCCAAACATGGTTTGGGGTTCAATCCCACTGTGTGACTGTGTGGGACTTTGGGAAGGTATCTTCTACTATAGCCTCAGGCCAACCAAAGCCTTGAGAGTGGATTTGGTAGACAGAAACTGAAAGAAGCCAGTCATGTGTGTGTGTGTGTGTAATGCTAAAATAATTTTATCATGAAGAATATTTTAGTACTGGTTTCAGTCTTTGCGACTTTTTCAACTTAGAGTAAAGCATGAAAAACAATTAAATTGTGGAAAAATTAAGTGAAATGATTTTTAAAAATATTTCCATAGTTTTCAAATACAAGGGATATTTTTTTCTGTCTATCTCTATCTCTTTTTAACTCTTGTGAAGGCTTGGTAGCATGTGGTAGGTAGTAGCAGTCCTAAATGGATATTTCATTATAAGTTCTTGGTTTTAAATGTTTAAGCAGCAGTAGTAGCCCAGGAAGGAGGTGATGAAGAAGATGAGGAAGTAGTGGGAGTAGGAAAAGAAAAAGAATAATGAAAATATAGGAGTGGTATTACAGTAAGAGGATGTTAGTAGAATCCTCTTAAATGGCTAAGTGACCTAAAAGTGACCTGTTGTGGTTGTAATGGTAGTGATTGGAATTGTTGGTGTGTTTAGTAAGAAAAGCTTAAAAGAAAAGAAATAAAGTTCTGGGGTTGATTTATTTGACTAAAATTCTTCAAAGCAGTGTCCCAGCATGGCCACAGTCTAATGAGTGAAACAGGTAAAAGATTTTCTATAAAGTATATTTAATAAGAATATTTCAATTTGGTTAACAACAGTGTAACGATTTGGCTGAGTTGAGAGATAAACGAAAAAAATGTCTGAAGTTCTAAATGCAAAAATATTTTATGAAACAAAACAATTACAACATTTGTAAAAGAGAAAAATAAACCATCTTAGAAAAATATGATGTTTAGAACATTATTAAAACAGTGTATATGGTTTTAATATTTACACAGCAGTACATCTTTTATATAACTAGAATGTCAGTAAGAGAGATGGTTTGAGCTGCTAGGAATAGAAGTCAAATTTTACTAAAAGTACAACCAACAATGTTAAAAAGAAAAAAGATAAAATCAATAATGAAGTTCTAGATATAAATACAAAAGACAGCATGGTCACAGATTGACCGCCATATCTGATCAGTCGGAGCTGAATTGGACTGACCAACTCTGACAATTTTATTTTAAGTTGTTCTCACATTTCTTAACAGACTAACAACTAGCGATGTTGATAGTTATGACAGTCTACTACCGCAGTTGTGCCTATTGTTGATTCACTCTGCTTACCTATAAGTAGGTTCCATGAGTAAATTGTGAGCTGATAGTCTAGATGCAGAGAAAGCTCAAAATCTCAGCCACGGTTCTGAGTCTTCTGAATGTTTCAGTCAATCTAACTATTGATTTGATTTTCAACAGTGTTGGTCAGGTGGAAGAGACTGTGTCACAGATCTTTACAGACCCTCCAGCACTGGTGAGATTGGTACAGTTGATGTCTGTAGGAAAAAACATGAGTAGGAATGGAATTCTAGAAGGATGATTTTCTGGGGAAGAAAGATTGGATTTAGTGGTTGGTGGGGAGGGGGAGAAAGATATAGTATGGGTGGTGAGAGGAGAATAGATGCTGTATAAAGTGGCTTTGTGGGAGGGGTTTGTAACTATTTAATCCCAAGAAACAGAAGTAGCTGTAGTAGTGAGCAGAATGAGGAGACTGTGAATCTGTAGCCGTGGAGATTGTAGGATGCTTATGGGGGGGTCTTAGGAAAAATCTTGACACATCTTTACCACCATCTTCTCCCTTTTTCCAGTTGGGGTAACCATGTATCTCCCCTACAGCAAGACACCTATTTCTATCCTTCTATCATCACTTGGCATGAAGCCACCATCCTCAACTCTACTCCACCCCTTTCAGCTGAGGAGTCTTGTCTTGCAAGTTACTTGGTGACCTCACTAGTGCTGGTGCTACATGAAAAGCACCCAGTCCACTCTGTAAAGTGGCTGATGCTAGGAAGGACACCCAGCCACAGAAACTATAACAAAATAGATCTTGGAGCTTGCCAACTCCAGTCAAACCATCCAACCCATGCCAGCATGTAAAATGGACATTAAACGATGATAACAATGGATGGCTTTGTTTTTAATGTGGCCCAGGATGTGCATGTGTGGAGTAGCAATAATAGTCCGGATGTGGAAACAAAACATATGTAGGTTTTTGAGCCTTCTACAGTGCTTTTTAAAAAAAGAAATTTATTTGTATTTATATCCTGGAGGCAAAGTAGCTGAGTTTCTTTCAAGTGTTGGGGCCTCATGGAGTCAATGACCGAGACCTTTGACATTATGTTGTGCTTGAGAAGAAGACCCATCGAGCCGAGCAAAATTGCAGTCATGGCAGATACCAGTGTCACGCAAATGGCACCCGTGCCAGTGGCACGTAAAAGCACTCATTACACTCTCGGAGTGGTTGGTGTTGGGAAGGGCATCCAGCCATAGAAAACCATGCCAAACCAGACTGGATGTTGGTGCAGCCTTCCAGTG
>NC_068987.1:89282367-89286963 GCF_001194135.2 Octopus bimaculoides
AAACTGTCCAACCCATGCCAGCATGGAAAGCAGACGTTAAACGACAACGACAATGAACTACATCGGCTGATAATTATCTAATTGTTATCATTGTTCTTAATGAGCTGGTAGAAACAATTTAACAATGGCTTAATTACTTAGACTATGTAATTTTGTATGTTGTGTACCAAGACAATCCAATTAGAATTCCTTTTCCAAATGTGTGGCCTTGTGTTATTGTGAAAACTGAAGTAACAATACTAAACTTTTAGTATCATTCTTCTATGCTCTAAAGTCAGATCCTGTTGCAGTTAACTTCTTTCAGCCCTATGTCAGTGCTTCTCAACTCTTTTTTTATATCTGGGCCAGAGCTAAAATCTGAACATTTTTTAGGGACCTGCCCACCAAAAAGTAAAATGTAAATCAATTAAAGGGAAATTTATCATATTTAAAGAAGGAAGATCGTTGAGGGTTGCTGGAAGGATGCTTGAGGGCTGCATGCATCCCTGGGATCCACGGTTGAGAACAGCTGCTCTATGTGATCTTATGACCTGCTAGAAATAGCAGTCAAATCAGACTTAGCATTTATTATAAGAACATGACAGACTGGGTAATGTAATGATACATAACTCATAAAACATGATGGTCATGGTTGGAATACTTTTGGTCATCGTTCTACTTGATCAGGGTTGACTTGTGGCTAAACAACAACCCACAGCAGTCAAACAGATTATACTGGGAATTGATTCAATCTAAGAAATTAACCATTTGTTTTACCAAAATAGACTTCATTAGAAATGGTTTATTGGATTTAGATTAGATGCAGATGTAGATGTATGGTTAAGAAGCTCGATTCATAACTGTGTGGTCTCCAGTTCAGTTCCACTGCCTGGCACCTTGGCCAGGTGTCTTTTACAATTATAACTCCAGGCTGATCAAAGCCTTGTGTGTGGATTTGGTAGACAGAATCTGTGGAAGCTTGTCTTATGTGTTCGTGTGTGTGTGTGTGTGTGTGTCCAATGGCTTAAACAAGTAAAGGACGATAAATGGATGTGAACAGCATGAAAAAAAAGGAAAGATTTCCTTTTGTACCCCCAACCCACCATAATGTTTTTTTTTTAAATATTACACATGATGGAAAATTGATTTCCTACCATGTCTTATAATAATAATAAAGATGAGAAAATCATAAAAATGCAGAATTTCTATTACAAAAATTTCATTTCTGTATTATGTTTATTCTTGTCCCGATTTGCCTAACGTTAAGGCCTAAATTGCCTAACTCTGAAATTTGCCCTAACCTTAGGACATGGAGATACATAATACAGAAACGAAGTTTTTTTTTAACAGAAATTCTTCATTTTTATGACTTTCTCATCATCATTATTATAAGACAAGGTAGGAAATCAAACTTTAACCTTTTCTTTCTTCCAGACTTGTAATCTTCGTTTCTTTTTTTAAACATCCAAATTGGAAGGCAAGAATTTTAAAAAGCTTAACTAAAATTATTTAAAAGCAATCAGATGTAAAGAGTTGTAAAATAAAGAATATTTGTATTATGGTTAATAAACAACAACTATAAAACTGGTTTCAAATTTTGGCACAAGGGGGGGGGGGGTAAGTCGCTTACACCGACCTCAATGCTCAACTGGTACTTATTTTATCGATGCCTAAAGGCAGAATCGATAAAATAAAGGCAGAGTCGACCTCGGCGACATTTGAACTCAGAACGTTAAGTTGGAAGAAACACTGAGTACAGGATGGTGCTGATCGATCAGCAAAAGCAATCCAACTGTGACCATACAGACATTTTCATTGGTACACTGTACGCAGTTCCACATTATGTAGAACATTCTGCTCTTAGAGATTTGGCTGCTATTTCTAGACGTACTGTACGGAGGCAGCATTGCAGACAACTGTTTACACGCTACACAACCAAACATATCTGAGTTAATATTATTGTAGTAATAAAATCAGTTGAACTTACCTTGTTATTCCCGCAAACATTAAATTTCACCATAGCTCCTCACCACACCCAATCGATGTTGTCATTAAATTAAACTAAACCACTTAAGACTCTATTTATATATATGTCATCGTTTTCCAAGACAAATATAAATACAAATAAATAGCGGTCTATTCTCAATAAACACCTCCTGCTTTTTCACAATTAATTATTATATATATTAGATAGAAATTTATTTTTCATTTTAAAGCAGGGTATTTAAATGCTTTAGTTTTTAACGTAAATTTATTTTCAACAGTGAGGTAAAACACGCTGGAAATACGAATCTACTATTAAATTGTTGCTAACTCCGTATGCTAAAATCGTGCAGCCGAAAAAAGCAGATTTCCTCCCAATTTCTTTTATAATTAATTCACTTCTGCATCATATTTATAAATACGTGTACTGGCACTGGGTATTCTTCTTTCTTTTCATGTTTAATCGTAAGAAAATGCTTATGCTGTGTAATTAATTAGTAAACTAATTCTTTCTACTATAGATACAAGGCCTGAAATTTCGTGTGGGAGAGCTGGTCGAATATATCGACCCCAGTGCTCAATTGGTACTTATTTTATCGACTCCAAAAGGATGAAAGGCGTGCTAACGATTTTTTTTCTACTCTAGGCACAAGGCCCGAAATTTTGGAGGATGGGGTCAGTCGATTAGATCAGGATATAGTCTTTCTCATTCGCAAAATCAGCCCCCACCCGCGCTTAATTTTGCTCAGATTGCTTTCATTTTAGGTGTATCGATACAACTCTGAATTTGTGGATCTAGTAAACTAGATCCGCCGTTTATTCCAACCCATCCGCTTGTATGAATTTAAGCAAATGTCTAACCCACCTGCTTAGGTAAATTTTCACAGATTAACACCCGCACGATTTTCACTAGGATGTTAGAGTTAGGGTTACGGACGGAATTCCCTAACCCTAACCCTAAAACTAACCCTGACACCCTAGTGAAAATCGTGCGGGTGTTAATCTGAAAATTTTCCCCTGCTTATTTCAACCCCGACCAATTATTTGGGACCCGAGAGTATGTAACAAAGAAAAAAAACATTTTAATTCACCCGTCCTCAAGTTTGAAGATAATCAAACCAAAATAATGAGTTCGAGCCACTTACCCAATGAGTGTTTCTGCCAAATTCGGTAAAAATCCGTTCTGCCGTTTTCCAGTGATTTTGCAAACAGACTAAGACAAGCGACTACAATACCCTGCTTTCGCTTACGCGCGCAGGATAATTAGATAGGTTCCAAAACAAGAGGATTGGCCTCGAATAATTTATAGATAGTTCTGTGCTTATTTACTGATTACACCTTCCTACGTGGTTGCCTGCCAATCCCCTTCTCCCTCAGAATCATGATTTTAGTGATTAAGCTATTTTATATCCTTTTCTAGGGTGTTTCTACCCTACCTGACCATTTTAATACTTTATAATTCCCTTTAGACAAACCTAAATTTTTGTACCCCTATAAATTCATATTTAGCTTATAAAAACAATATGGGTATCTTCATAACTTAAAATTAAACTGCTTAAATTAGAATTTAACTAATTTATAGTAAATTTGGTCTCTCACCTCAATGATAAATCTTCCTGACAACCCTAAATTTTAACTTCATACAATAATGACATTGTTTTACTTAAATTATACATTTTCTATATTTGCTATTGAAGTTAATAAGGTATGGATATTTTATTATGGTTTGTAATGATTAGGCTGTCTTTATTCCTTTTCTATTATGCTCTACCCTAACTGATCATCATCATCATCATCGTTTAACATCTGCTTTCCATGCTAGCATGGGTTGGACGATTTGACTGAGGACTAGTGAACCAGATGGCTACGCCAGGCTCCAATCTGATTTGGCAGAGTTTTTACAGCTGGATGCCCTTCCTAACGCCAACAACTCCGAGAGTGTAGTGGGTGCTTTTATGTGCCACAGGCACGAAGGCCAGTCAGGAGGTACTGGCAACGGCCACGCTCGAAATGGTGTATTCTATGTGCCACCTGCACAGGAGCCAGTGCGGCAACGATCTCGCTCGAATGTCTTTTCACGTGCCACCAGCACAAGTGCCAGGAAGGCGACACTGGTAACGATTACGCTCAAATGGTGCTTATTTATTATTATTATTATTATTTTATAGAAGCCTTAAATAAATCTAATCTTTGTACCCCTACTATTTCATACCCAGCTTATATAAGGTAATGCTGGAATCTCGACAACTTAAAATAGTTCAATTTAATTAAATCAGTATATAATTAACATGTTCTTTAACCTCAGTTGGTCCATTATTAAATACCAGGTAAATCCAATTGATCAATCTCTATAGAAACCATCTAATAAGTTAATTATTTAGATAAGTAATAAGTAAATAAATATTAAACTATTTTCTTTGCAACTTTCTTTTCCTCCCTCTATTGTGGTAAAAATTTGGTGTATACTCAAAATATTCATAGAAGTTTTATCCTTTTATTAAAATTTCATTCTTAATAATCTTCTTGATTACCCTGAATTTTAATGATCTTTAGAAATTACTTGATTTATCGCTTTCTTAAATGGCTCTACCCTCCTGATCTTAGTATTCTATAAGGGCCTTTATATAAATGTCA
>NC_068987.1:89287031-89288563 GCF_001194135.2 Octopus bimaculoides
CCGCACAAGAGCCAGTCCAGGGGCACTGGCAACGATCTCGCTTGAAAGTCCTTACACATGCCGCGGGCACAAGTGCCAGAAAGGCGACGCTGGGCATAGGTGCCATCACGATTTCGCTTTCACTTGCCCCAACAGGTCTTCACAAGCTGAGTTTCATGTCCAATGAAGGAGATGACATTGGCATGGGTGCCAGTCGTCGAATTTAATTCGATTTCGATAGAGATAGAGATTAGTGTAAAATATGAATGTTCCATAACTTAAATATTCCTTTAGCTGATACCAAACATCAGTCTTTTGTTGATATTAGCTAAATAAGTAAATATATAATTTTTAGTCTAATATATTTTAAATTCTTATACTTTTTCTACAAATCTTCTCTATTGGTGTCAATAAGCTACATATACTTTACCATAGTAATAGTAATTAAGCTATTTTATTCCTTTTCTATGGTGTTCTGCCCTACTTGATTATTTTATTTCATTTCTTTATTAATTTATAATTAGCCTTTATTTATTCATAAAAATTAAGCTAATCTTTGTATCTCTATAAATTCATACTTAGCTTATATAAAACTATACTGGTAGATTCACTACTTATAAAAAAAACTGCTTAGATTATAATTTTATTAATAGATAATTAAAATGTTCTTTTACTTCAATACTCCTTTATTAATACCAGTATATACCAATTAATCAATATTCACAGATACCATCTGATGAGTTAATATTTAAGTGTACAATATGTATAAATATTAAACTATTTCTGGATAATTTCTTTTCCTCCCCCTCTTGTGGTAAAAGTTTGGTATATACTCAAAAATATTCATAAATTTCTATCCTTTTGTTAGAATATTCTTCTTAATAATCCTCTGAATAGCCCTAAACTTTAACTGTATACAATATAGCAACATTGTTTAAAATATTTAACTATAGTACTACATAAGACTTCCCCTGTTTCATTATCAACGGTCTGCTAGTGGGCAACCCCCTTAATTGTCAGCTAACATCTTGTTTTAAATTTTCCTTTACCAAACTTCATGATATTGCTTCTAATAAATCTTGATTTTTATGACTATACCAACTATGATCTCTGTCTGCTCCCTCAGCCCTACCCGTAACAGATACTGCCCTTTATTCTCTCAGCCTTAGATATACAAGGATTTGGTAAACTAGTCTATAAATTAAAACTGATCCCATAAAAACAAATAAAATCAGTGACAGGCAGAGTCTTCTTGATAATTTAGTAACTTCTATGCTGAAGTGGAGACAACATGTTCTTTGTCTATCTCCTTAACTTCTTGGAGATTTTAGATATAATTATACTAATGTGTCCATCTGTTCTAATTTAATTAAATTCTATGTCTTTGGGCAGCTGAGGATTGCTCTGCATTTTAAATTGATGTAATGATTACATTGTTCAATTAAATGGAGTTGCATGAAACGATCGTACTGCATTACCTCTGGATATCTTTGTTGCTTATTTTGATTATATATATATATATATATATATACATATATATATATATTTATATA
>NC_068987.1:89290134-89292363 GCF_001194135.2 Octopus bimaculoides
TGAGTGGTCGATCCTAACCCTAACCCTAACCCTAAACACGTATTCATTTGCACACGCGGGTTAGGGATAGGGTTAGGGACAGGGTTAGGGTTAGGGATAGGGTTAGGGTTAGGATCGACCACTCAAGACTAGCTAGCGCGGACACGCGACTGGGCGTTCGGGTCCGCGCTGCTTTAGTAGTACCGTTGGCTATGTTGCATCTGCTGGTATCGCTGCTATTGGTACTGGTGCTGTTAGTGTTGGCATCGTTGAAGTAGGCGATGGTGTTGGTGCCGCTACCACTGGTGTTGGGAATGGTGCTGTTGTTGTTATGGTCATCGTCGTTGATGGAAGTGCTGTCACTGCTGTTATATTTATCACTGGCGATGGTCCCGCTGCTATTTCTGTTCAGGATACTGCTATTGTTGCTGTTGATGTTGTTACTGCTTCTATCGCTAGCGATGGTGCTGCTACTAATTTTCTTCGTTTCTCTGCTGCTGTTACTATTGGTACTGTCGTCCTTGCTACTGTAGTAGCCGTCGGGGAACCTGCTGGTGTTGCTGCTGCTATTAGGGTTGGCCACTACCTCACTTTCAAAGTCGACCCCTTTGGTTTCACAATGGCTTCCCTCTGGGCATCTGTTGTAGTCCCTGCATGAGCATTACACCTCCCCTTGTGGCCTAGGTGTGCTAACTAGAATGCTCTTAATATTGGGGGCACAGCTAAATGAAACGCTAAGGTTGTGCCTGTTGAAAATGTGTTCATACCTATGTGGACATGTGCAATTTTAATTAGCTTAGGAAATATCCTATTGACATACGTTTTTACGTTAAGCGAAATAGTGGCGGTGGAGATGGAGGTCCTGAATGCTGCTGGACGAAGTTGGTGAGTCTCCATGTGGCTGCTGTTGTGTTGTCGCTGGAACTGGCTGTGTCCTATTTGGTCAGTGGCTAGACCTTAAGAGGTCTTGAACCGAAAGACCTCGACTCAATGTGAAGCTAGAGTTTTATAGGGTGCTGTCGGCTCACCAGAGGTTTAGAAGAGACTGTCTCATGTGACCTTATCAAAAGGCTGCGATTGGTTGGGTTGCATATTGGCGCAGGTAGAGCAAGAGACAAGTTGCGCCAATACCAACCAATCAGAGTAGTGGACAGAACAGGGTCAAAAAGGGCGGCTGAAGGCTAGCTGTTACCTACCACATCCGTATTTATGTATATATAACAGAGAGAGGAATTTCCCACATATTTATTGAATTAAATTTTATTTTATCCTTGAGTGCGCATGCCTTCTTTTTGTTTTTTCATTTATCTTAATAAATCTCTTTAAAATTTTCCTGGAAGTCTTACATAACATTATGTGTAATCCCCAAATGTCTGCAAAAATGTTCAAGTGTGTTTCTTTTGAGTTTCTAAGATCCATAAGATGGAAATTAACGCAATCAGGGTAGTCCTTTAGTTTAAAAGATTTATTTGTAAATTGGAAGAATGTATCATGTCGTTTCACTGTGGTCTTTCCGTTTTGTACCTCGTGTTGTTGATTTGTAGGTTCACATGCCGTTACCGTCATTAAAAAAAGTGACAGTAAAGCACTAAAAATATGAAAGTAAATTGCGATAGAAACCGGAAGTGACGACATTAGTTGAATTATCATTGGTAGTCAAACGGTTCTTCTCAAATAAGTAAATGAGTTCTATGATCCGAGGAACAACTCCACTTTTCCCGTCGCTTTTTTCTCTACAATTTATTGATCGTGGAAGATTATTGCATTGTTTTGTAGCCTTGGTTGCTATCATGCGTTGTTATGTAAACCACCGAATTGCCTTCTCAGCAGTGTTCGTTGCTCGGTATTGTACGCAGACCTGGGCACCAAACCGTTAATCGTTAATTAACGAAGTTAGCATTTTCGTTAACGATCTACCTTTTTAAGTTAATTTTGGAAATCATAATCGGACTAATTAACTTCCATTAACTCAAGTCAACTTGAATTAATTACCGTTAACTTCAATTCATGAAAAGTACAAGAAGTCCCTCATTATGCCACGTTCTCTTACATAATGAGTATATTCCAGAGATTTGTTAAGAATTTCAGAAATAGCAGCTGGATTACACTGTTCCAACGTACAATCAAAAATGGGCACCGTTATTCGAAAAGTTAACTTCGTTAGTTGTGGCACTTTTTAAAGGTGTGTTTATGTGGTTTTAGAGCAAAAACTGGGGGGGGGGGTTTCTATAATAAAAATTAACGTTGTAT
>NC_068987.1:89292373-89294207 GCF_001194135.2 Octopus bimaculoides
CTTCGTTAACCGTTAATCCGCTTACCAAAAAATTAACGTTGTATTAGGAAATAATTAACTGGTTAACGGTTATCGAAGTTAACTTTTTGGTAAGCGGATTAACGGTTAACGAAGTTAACTTTTCGATTAACGGTGCCCATCTTTGAATGTACGTTGGAACAGTGTAATCCAGCTGCTATTTCTGAAATTCTTAACAAATCACTGGAATATACTAATTATGTAAGTGAACGTGGCATAATGAGGGAGTTCTTGTACCATTCAGTGCATATTTGACAACTTTGCCATAATAAATTAACATGCTACTGAGATATAAAAACAGTTATCTATAATAATAATAACAATAACCTATTTGCAAGCGTTATTCATTTCGATCATTCAGGATGGCCAAGCTATTTTTGTATATTCTCTATTGTTGTTGGTAACGTTTTAATGTTGCTTTAGTTTTAAAATTTTTTTCCTTTTCTTCTATAATTGTATTTGGCTTAAACTTCCTGTGAACAAACAGATTGAGTGTTTCAGTAGGTGATAACTAGCAAATATGATCTGGAATGTATATTTAAAATTTCTACAGATGCGGAGAACCCAAATAAAAGGCAATAATTTACCGTTTTCATTTTCACAAACTTGTTTTGTTCGTTTGTTTTTCCTTATTAATTTCACAACTTTTTAACTTCTCTTTTCAAATGAATAATATCAACATATTTCAAGCGTGCCATAGAAATTATCTACCAATTAACTTTGTCTTTGTAACATGCAAAAGTGAAAATGGTACGCTATACTTAAAGATCGCCGGTGTTAATTTTAGGATTACAACAAATAAAATCACATGAACGACGTCGATATTTTAGATACTTTATTTTCTAGAAAACATGATAAATATAATGTGATTACCATCATTATCCAGAATCTAATTTTATTATTATATTCAATATTTACATTATATAATTGAGCAGCTAACAAAAGAATTGAAACTTTTGCAAAAATATGAAAAACGAAGCAAAAAAACAAAAAACAAAACGCGAGCATGAGAAATAATTTACATTGTAGACTATTTCCCAGCTTACAAATTCTAGGAATCTTTGGAATACATTACATCCCAAGATACATGTTATTTATATCTTCATTAATCTTTCTTTCTCTATCTTTAAGTTCAATTTCATTAGAAATCAACAAATTTTAAAAAATATTTACGAAATGTCTTCTTAACCAAAGAACCTGTTCTGTCCCAACCCCCCTAAAATTCTTCATTAAGAAGCCACTTTGTCCGTAAGGTCACCTACGAATGTCAGAATTTCTTTACTTTAGACTGTATGTCGTACAGGTAGGAATAAAATGATTAGCATATAAATTATATGGTGTAATTTCGTTATACAATTTATCACTATTTTCTCTTCGACAAGATTTTGGTGGTGTTTAACTACAGGTGTCCCTCGAAGACCCATACCTCATGGGAAACGCAATGGGTACTGAGGAAAAAAGAGCAACAAAAAAAAAGGTTTTAGAAAAACTGAAACTTTAGGTGTAAATGTGACAGAAAAATGAAGACACACCAAAACTTACAAATTTAAAGAATTTACCCTTTTTCTTTTCCATGATGTAACGGATTTTGAGTGAACGGTTATTCCAAAGCTTTACCAAACTTTTATAGCAGCACTTCCAGTGAAAGAGCGTAAATCAGCACAAGCGCTACGCTGACTTTGTTTCCTCATAACTTTTTGAAAAGTGAATTTTCTCTTATGATATTTCACAGTAAAACATTTTCGAGGGTAGAAATTACGAATTTGCGAATAAAATTAAATAAGATTTAAAAATTGGGGTGGAGTTTCGAATCATT
>NC_068987.1:89294646-89297049 GCF_001194135.2 Octopus bimaculoides
TTCGCGTCTATACGTTTTAAGCATCAAAGATTACTAACTAATCTGAGAAAGAAAAAAAAGAAAAAATAGGGATGGGATTGCGCCCAACGATTTTCCATAAATTTTTAGTCTTGTTATTTTACCGATTAAAATTTTTTTTTTTTTAGGATTTGTGTAAAGCATAAATTTAAGGGACGTTTAAACGTAAATCTGATAAAAAGAGACATCAAAACTGAAAAATTAAGGGAAAAGGAAATTAGGGATCTACGATGCTTAAAGCATACAGACCCGAAGAATTAACTTTTTTTCCTAGCGCGCTAAATAATTTCCGGCTCTATTCTACAGGAATGCCCAGAGACTTATCCCTGCTATTTCATTAGAAAATACACGTTTTACAGACAGTTACGCAGAAACAAAATCGAAGGTAGTCACCATAGTGTAATTATTCCGAAATACCATGAAATAATAAACTTGAAATTATCATAATTTATTCTGAAAAAGAAACTTAGGTGATCTAGAAAGTTTAGCGTACGGTAATAATAAATGTAGGTTTTTAATTTCCCTGGAGATTTTTCATCAGTAATATCATTAGCTTATACTTTTGCTGATCTTTTCTCCGATGTTTAGCATTTATTTAGAATTATTTTTGCTATATCTATTTATAATTATAAAAGCATTTGCAGCGTGGAAGGTGTTCATAAGCCATTTAAAAACTCAAAAAAAAACCCGTTAAATTCACTTCAACATTATTATAACAAACAGTGACTTCTTTTGCTTCACATATAAAGACAGCAATGTGGTTGAACATTTTGCCAAACGTGAACAGTAGTTCCTTCAGTCAAAATTATTATTATTATTAATAGTGTGTTTCTTGCTATTGTTGTTCGAAAGTTAAAAGATCGGCAAAATACTATGTAATTGGTTGTCTTAAATAATTCGGTTCGCTATATTTAAAAAATCACTTTTGTTGGCCTGGAAAATTATTTTCTTAAGAAAATCGAAGAAATTAGGTTTTAAATTAATTTTAATTTTCAAGTCTACAGGAAAGTTTCACATAATTTACTTCCCTTCCATCGACCTCAGTTGAGAGAAAGCTTTCGTTTTTCAACTTCGGTTTTTCTTCGTTGGTAAAGTTGCCCTTCTGACTTTCTGCTGTTTACAGATACGGAAATACAAACAAGGTGGAGCATCTCTAGCAATTCACTTCACCAACAAGTATTTTATCTCCATTGACCACTAAGAATGTGTTATATGCCAATAATTTTACCTTCAAATTAACTGTGACCTCTCCTAATGGTACATCCTCAATATCATATCACCTTGCAAAACTTATATTTAGCTGCTGAGAGTGAAGACACGAATTATCACGTGCAGGCAAAACTAAGCTATAAATAAGCACCCCACCCCCACCCACCACCCCGCCAACAGCCTTTTCTACATATTTAAGCAAAAAACACTGTTTCCCTTTTGTATACATACTCCCTGTTTTTCAAAAGAAAAAGAAACACAATTCTAATGCCAAAATCAATAATCTATAAATATGAACATGAACATGTAATCATCATCATTTAACGTCTGTTTTTCATGTTGGCATGGGTCGGACTGTTTAACTGAAATTGGTAAATCGGAAGAAGCTTGGCTGTCTAATAATAATAAATAATAATAATGGTTTCAAGTTTTAGCAGAAGGCCAACAATTTCTCGAGAAGGAGTAAGTTGTTTACATCAACCCCAGTGTTCAGTTGGTACCTTGCATCCGCTAAGCACTCTGCCAGCTTGTCTCCTTAGCAATAACAACAAGCAATTATAATAATAATGTGTCCCTGTAGTTATGGATGCCTGAGGAATTATCCCTAAAGATTTGAACAGAAGAATAGAGGAAATCTGCATAAAACCTAGTTTGGTGCAGCTTCAGAAAAACAGTGTTATTAGGGATGGCTAGGAATACTTAGGAGGGTTTTTGGCATCAAAGGTTACTTGTTGCCCAATGTTAGGAATTTTTCTTTTCTAACAGTTCAATCTGTTGTTCAAATATGAAATAATAATAATAATAATAATAATAATAATGTCTGAGGTCCTTGTGTAGACAATATCTTCAATCAACCTCACAATATTGTATACAATGTGATGTCTATAATAATAATAATAATTATTATTATTATTATTATCATTATTATTATTATACCCCAGTGTCACTTTGATGGCATGCACTGCTCTCTCATTCAATAACAATGATGATAATAATAATAATAATAATAATAATAATAATAATAATAATAATAATATTAATAAAAACAAGATAATGGGTATCAACACTTTAGCTGTCCCAGTTATAAGCTACAGCTACAACATCCTTAACTGGACACTAAACGAACTATGTAAAATAGACAGGAAAACAAGAAAAATAATGACAGGATATAGGATG
>NC_068987.1:89298132-89310710 GCF_001194135.2 Octopus bimaculoides
ATACAAAGACCTGGAAATAGAGATAACTCGAATGTGGAATCTAAAAACAGAAACAATTCCTATCATAGTAGGTGCCTTAGGTATAATAAAAAAATATTCAGACAAATACATAACAAAAACACCAGGACTTACAAATATATATAACATACAGAAAATTGCACTACTGGGTACTGCACACATTCTACGCAAAACACTTTCAATACAGTAAACATAAGAGCACCACAGCAAACCACAGCACATACCCAAGGCGCACAGAGCTGCGCTCGGTAGTGAAGTGAAAGCACGTTATAAAAATAAAACTACTGAATAATAATAATAATAATAATAATAATGGCACAAGTCCAGCAAATTTGGGGGAGGGCTAAAGTCGATTACATTGACCCCAGTGTTCAACTGGTACTTATTGACCCTGAAAGGTTAAAAGGCTAAGTTCACCTTGGCAGAAGATAAGGACAGGCAAAATGACGCTAAGCATTTTGCCTGATGTGTTTAATGATTCTGCCAGTTAGCTGCCTTAACAACAACAACACCAACAATAACAACCACAACAACAACAATGATAATAGTCACATCTGTACTATGATAAAGAAAGCTGCTTATCGTCTATCTATATATATATCGGGTCATCCCATAAGTAATGTGGTTTTGTCAATTGAACCAAAGGCTGGAGCAGTTTGAATGGGAAACGATGCCCCACCCACCATATTCGCCAGACAGTGCCCCATTCGATTATCATTTATTCCACAGTCTTCAAAATCATTTGAACGGAAAAAATATGAATTATGTAGACAAGCTCAGAACGGTAGTGGAGGGTTATTTTTTGTTGCAGATAAGTGAATTTCGGAAGAGGGGCCTTGCAAGTCTACCAGAGAGATGGAAGAGTATTTTAGAAAACAAAGGAGAGTATATTTTAGATTTAAAAAGAACTTTATCTTAATTTTGAGAAATAAGAGAAGTGTAAAAAAAAACACATTATTTATGGGATGACCCAATAAATAGTTATAAGCTATCAGTCTCTCATCTTCTTCCACCTCATCATCATTTATTTCCCTTTTTTCATGCTGATATGGGTTGAACGATATGACAGGATCTGAGGGACCCACAGACTGCATCATGCTCCAGTGTCTACTTCGGCATGGTTTCTACAACTGGATGCCCTTCCTAACACCAATCCCCTTACAATGAGTACTGGGTGCTTTGTTCATGGCACCAGCACTAGTGAGGTCACTGTGCAGCTTGCAAGACTATAATCCCCAAAGGAGTTGAGAAAAAATATGGATATTTGTCTTCTGAGGAGTTTCTAAGAGGACATGAAGAAGAATAATCCTAATATTATTCTGTCCATAGAGAGATATAAAAGTATATTAGTTTCAAATTTTAGCACAAGGCCAGCAATTTCAAAGAAAGGGGTTAAATCAATTACATCGACCCCAATACATAACTGGTACTTATTTTATCAACCCTGAAAAGATGAAAGGAAAAAATCAACCCCAGTGGAATTTGAACTCAGAATATAGTAACAGACAAAATGCTGCTAAGCATTTTTCCCAGCATAATGACAAATATGCAAGACCACCACCCAAGAGAGATAAAAATATATTGACATTTTTTGCATTGCAAAGTGAAGATTATAATTTCAAACTTTTAGGTAAACTTGTATGGGAAAGGTTTCCTGTTTATCCAATATACACTCTTCGTACATTCATTCATTGTATGTCTGTACATTCATTCATTGTATGCCTGCTTGTACATTCATTCATTGTATGCCTCTTTCTATATTCATTCATTGTATGCCTCTTTCTATATTCATTCATTGTACGCCTGTTTATATATTTATTCATTGTATGCCTGTTTCTATATTCATTCATTGTACGCCTGTTTCTATATTCATTCATTGTATGCCTGTTTCTACATTCATCGTGAGAAGACCCGGCAAGCCAAGTAAGATCATTGCCAGTGCCCCTGGACTGGTTCTTGTGCGGGTGGCACATGAGATGCACCATTTTGAGCGTGGCCGTTGCCAGTACCGCCTGACTGGCTCCCGTAGGATTTTCGAGCGAGATCGTTGCCAGTGCCCCTGGACTGGCTTGTGCGGGTGGCACATAAAAGACACCATTTCGAGCGTGGCCGTTTTCGTGCGGGTGACACGTAAAAGCACCCACTACACTCTCTGAGTGGTTGGCGTTAGGAAGGGCATCCAGCTGTAGAAACTCTGCCAAATTAGACTGGAGCCTGGTGTTGCCATCCGGTTTCACCAGTCCTCAGTCAAATCGTCCAACCCATGCTAGCATGGAAAGCGGACGTTAAACGATGATGATGATGATGATGATTCCTTGTACGCCTGTTTATATATTCATTCATTGTATGTCTGTTTTTCAATGCTAGCATTATTGAGGTATTTCCTTGTCACAAACTCACAACTGTTCTTCAAATAAGGGATATTTTATTCCACTTGTTATTGCAAGTGCCAAGCTATAAGGATGAGTTTTGCAGATAGAAAATGTCAAAAAGTGTCACTGTTTTTTGCTCAGCACTTTCATGTGACGACAAGGGATGTAGACATTCTTATACACCCATGCACATAAATACATACATACATACAAACAAAAATTGATGTTGAAATTCCAATGAAGGAACCTTGGATCTAGGTTAGAAACCAGTTCTTTCTTTATTGGCAAGAAATCTTGAAATAAAACTGAACAATGACAGACAGACATACATACATTCACACACACATATGCGCATACTCACATACACACACACATACACATTCACTCACTCACTCATACGCAAACATATGCATGGAGGCATCATCCAAGGTTATAAATAGTATCCTTGAAAACCTTGCTGTATTCTGGAGTTCCAAAATGTGAAACACATTTTCCTTCTGAATTCCATCCATGTTCATTGATTTCTTCATAGCATGGAATCCAATAGCGAAACAGGTTTCGCATTACAACACTCTGTGTTGCAGCAATGCTTCCTTAACATGGCGGCAACCTGCTCACAGGAATGCATATGCATACACACATACACACGCGCACGCACACACATACACACACACGTATATTCATGAGCAGTTATGATAATTTTTTGTTGAAAAGAAAACACTGAATGAAAAAATTAACAAAAGCAGTGATTGTGTATAATATAGTTGGAGATTTTGTTTCGTATAAAAACTATAATACAAGACCACAGCATTGGCAGTCATCTCCATGCTAATATATATATATACAGTGATGGACTGGCCATGTTGCCAGCTTGCCCAATGGCAAGTGGTCCCCTCCACCATTAGAATCTATACATGGGGGCCCATCCCCTCAAGTTTGAGAATTTTTTCTTCACTCCTGGAAGAATGCATTAATTATTTCAGCCTGACTGTGTTTGTAGACAGTTGAAAAGAATACTTTTAACAAAAAAAGAAAGAAAATTAAATGATAGCCTTGTAGTTGCGGCTGGACCCCCTTAGTCTCCCGGCAACCAATATTTTTAGACCCAGTCTGCCACTGTATATACATATATATATATATATATGAGGGGACCTGTTTCTTTCCATCATCATCATCATCATCATCATCATCATCATCATCATCATCATCATCATCATCATCATCATCATTTAACGTCTGTTGTCCATGCTGGCATGGGTTGGACGGTTTGACTGGGCTGGCACTCTGGAAGGCTGTGCCAGGCTCCAGTCTGATTTGGCATGGTTTTCTATGGCTGGATGCTCTTCCTAACACCAACGACTCCAAGAGTGTAATGGGAGCTTTTACTTGCTACTGGCATCAGAGCCATTTGCATGACACTAGTATCTGCCACGGCATAATGCCAGAGGTCTTGGTCATTGCCCTCAAGAGGCCCAACACTCAAAAGGAACTCAGTCACTTTGCCTCCATCGGGTCCAACGTTCAAAGGTTGATTTTTACGTTCCACCAGCGCAAAATAGATTCTGCATCTCACTGTCATCATCATCATTGTCACTATCGTCATCATTGTCATTGCCACTGCCATTGATGCCATTGTTGCTTAACATCCATACTCCATGCTGGCAAGGGTGGGATGGTTTCACAAGATCCAGTGAACTCAAAGACTGCATCATGCCCCAGTATGCGTTTAGCATAATCTCTACAGTTAGATTCCTTTTCTAACACCAACCACTACACAATGTTTATCGAAAAATCACATTTTTATGATAAAAATGTTGTTTCAAAGATATTTTCACTAAAGGTTCTTACTTAAAGCTAAGGAAGTCTTCACTTTAATAAGAATATTTGGGTATTAAAGATGTTATAACCCTAGAAACAGTCTTAGGTGTATTCGTATCAAAAGCCAAAAAGGTTTTCAAAGCAAAACTCTCTTTTAGATATAATGGTAATGATGTTAAAGAACTAGAATTACTACAAATCTAATAGCTAGAACCATGCAGTTAATATAAAGAAACCAGAATAAATTTAGAATCATAATAAAGCCATTGTGTTCGGTTTTTGAATAAACATGAAACTCTGCCTGACTGACAGAAAACTGGCTTCATTGGCAACATGAAATTTGAGTGGTTAGTTGTAGAAAGAGCACCTACTTAAGATAAAAACAATTGTTGAAAAATATCATTTCAAAACTATCACAACTGGTTATGAATCAAAACTAGTTTCTATACCAACATGAGGACTGTTGATACAATTTCTTTCTTGTCAGCTGAGCTAACTGGGTCATATACTGTTGTTCGGTGTACAGGAGAATATATTTTGAGTGTACAGGGTAGACTGAAAGTCTTGTCACTACCTGTAAATATTATTTTAATTTTTTGTTTTCAAGGAGAGAGTTTCACAAGAGCGATACTAGAATACCCAACAGTTGAAGGATGATGTTTCAGCCGCCTTTGCAACAATCACCAAAGAACGGCTTCGTAAGATTATATCACACAGGACATGGTGCTGCATCATTTTGTGCCATGAAAATCATGGTGTTCATACAGACCTTCTTGATGTGTGACAGTGTCAATGAAAAGGAATATACTAAAACCGCTACATGTGTTTCATATTATTATATTGTTCTTATTACTTCTGAGCAGGGAGCAACAAGACTTTAGGACCACCCTGTACTAGGTAAAAGCTATATATTTTGGATGTACCAGGTTAGGGTTGTATATTTTTGGCATGCTTGGTAAGGGCTATATATTTTGGATCGTTACCAACGTCACTTTCCTGGCACTTGTGCTGGTGGCACGTGAAAAGATATTCGAGCAAGATCATTGCCAGTGCTGCTGGACTGGCTCCTGTGCAGGTGGCATGTAAAATACACCATTTTGAGCATGGCCATTGCCAGTACTGCCTGACTGGCCTTCGTGCCGGTGGCACGTAAAAGCACCCACTACATTCTCAGAGTGGTTGGCATTAGGAAGGGCATCCAGCTGTAGAAACTCTGCCAAATCAGATTGGAGCCTGGTGTAGCCATCTGGCTCACCAGTCCTCAGTCAAATCGTCCAACCCATGCTAGCATGGAAAGTGGACATTAAATGATGATGATGATGATGATTCTAAGTGTTATATATTGTGGGTGTGCTAGGTGAATGCCAAATATATAAAGATGGGAAATTTTCTTTATGATAATTCTCTTGATATAATCTGGTTATTTGTTATTTTCTTATACTCACCCAAGAACAGAAACCAAGTTCAGTTGAGGGTATTTTGTGCATTGAAATAACTGAAAATTTGTATGTTTATATTTACACTTGAGTAACTTGTACATCATGATAATACGGCTTGTGACAACAGCAACAGCAACAATGATTATATGGCCCTAGTTTATCAAAGTACAAAAACTTAATGGTTGTAAATAGTTAAGTCTGAACCAATAACCATTTGTTTGTAATCTTGTCAAAACTACTAAACAGCCATTATAAACAAAAGTTGATGATAACGTACAAATAAATTATCTATTTGTTATCCTGTTGAATCAAAAAGATAAATTCCATTACAAATGTAACAATTAGTTGTCAACATAATTAGCAATCAAGTCTAATTGAATGTAGAAATGTCAATAAATGGGTGCATGCATGTAATTAGCTGTTGTATAATTGATGAAAAGGTAAGGAGTTAACTTATTATACTGTCCAGTAGGAAAATTATGGCTAATGAAAGAGTTAAGTGGAATACAGAATATTGGGACACTGCTTAATGGGAATATATAATACTAATCTTTATTAAAACAGGAGACTGGAGATAGCTTTTAGCATTATTTATTCATCATTACATGTGTTTAATTTGCTAATAGGAATTACAAGATTCTACTCATAGGAGAGACATGTAAGATACCTCTTATTAGAAATTTTTCAGACAGAGAATTAAATAATATCATTTGATTCTCTGTCTGGAGAATTTCTGATAGCAGATATTTTACATGTTTTCCATTAGCAAATGGAACATGTGGAGAGTGTGATTAAAAGAGTAGTGCCAAAAATTACTTCCAATCTGCTGTTTTGATACATAATTATTCTTAAAAAAATATTTTCTGATATTTTTCCATTCTTATGCATGCTTCACACAATTATAACATCTACACGTAGATTTGGAGTACTGAAATAAACAGATGTACTTTAAAAGGACACAGCTTGGATTTTAACCCTATCTACATAATAATACTAATATTTAGATGACCACCCAGACTGCTGCTGCTACTACTACAACTATTACTACTACTACTACTACTACTACTACTACTACTACTACTACTACTACTACTACTGCTGCTGCTGCTGCTGCTGTTGCTGCTGCTAATAATAATAATAATAATAATAATAATAATAATAATAATGCTGAGACCCCCTTCAGTCATGACTGACCATGGGATTGCACCTAGAAAGTTCCCCTCTGAGGCACAAGTCTAAGCAAGGTGGTTTATGGAAAGCCAGCAGTCGCCCATGCATACCAGCCTCCCCTCTCTATGCCAATGATGTTATCCAAGGGAAAGGCAAAGTGGCTGATACAGCTTGGCACCGGTGACGTCGCAACTCATTTCTACAACTGAGTGAACTAGAGCAACGTGAAGTAAAGTGTCTTGCTCAAGAACACAACATGCAGCCCAGTCCGGGATTCAAACTCACTACCTCACGATCATAAGCTTGACACTTTAACCACTGAGCCATGCACCTTCACAATAATAATAATAATAATAATGATAATGATAATAATAATGCTGTACCTAGTATTACAACATAGTTTTCCATCCATTATTTCAAATCCATGAGATTTAGATGTTCCTGAGATGACATACCCTCCATTGTGTCAGTTCCTTCTATTAATAATAAGATACACTGATCTGATCCGGAATTTTATCGATCCAGTCAAGTTCTGCTTGTTTCTAAGAATTCCATGTAACCAGTATAACCATTCTCATAATCAGATGGTCAATGATTAAACCAACCCCACAGTTCCACCATAATTTTCTGACTGAAAATGGTGGGTTAAACATAAAACTTGTCAAAGAGCAGAAGGGCATCTCATAAAGGACCCAATGACCAAAATAGCTTAAGAGGAGGTAGGCGATACCGGATTGCCTGCCTCCTGAAACAGTATGTGGCTATGGGACCAAAATCAATTTCCATGTCAGATTGGTCAAGGTTGGTTAACTGATAACCAGATCAAGAATGACCAAAAGGAAGTTGTGTCGCTTATTGTTTCCCCAACACTTCCTTAACCCTTTAGAATTCACATCATTCTAGCAAACATAATGTTTATTTATTCACATTATTTTGTATTAGTCATACATTATCTCATAGCTTCAAGATTCCAATAATGTGGTTGTTTATTTTTAGCATGACATTGTAGTAGGTGTGAGAGGCTGGATCTGACAGTTTGAATATAAAACAGAATATTTGGGTCAGAAATGGGTGGTTTAAATGCTAAATGGTTAAACTATAGATTTGGAATGGAAGAATTATTTAGACAAGACCCAAGAGCAAATGCCAGTCAACTGAAATTCAGACTCTTGAGGTCTCATCTTTGCTCTTTCACTTAACCCAGTCAAATACCACCTTCTCCACCTGGTGAATTCCTCAATAGAGAAGATCAATCTAATCAATATATTGATATTTTGAGTGAGATGGTTTAAATATTTGACTTTTACAATCGACATTTCACTAAAATTGACCAACACACTTCTTATGTAATTGTCACAGAGAACCGTAACATGTGAAGATATATTAGCAATTGGTGAGAATGGAGAAGAGCTCCCGGAAGCTGCTTTTCATAGGGACCATATTCTCATGGAGGGCCTCAGAATAGCTTGTACACAACCTTCTCCTTCTCACTACATAGATTTATACTTTCTTCTTTAGGTGCCACGTCCTGGATGCAGGACATAGGTGACCATGTCCTGTCAAAATTCTCTGTTCTTTGTTTTCCGTAACAGTTCCTCTTCCTGATGTTTAATGTTTCTTTTTCCAACCAATTCATCAAGCTTGGCATCCATATCATCCTTCTCTTTCCTCTGCTTTTGTCCCCTTTAATCTTTCCAATCATTGCTAAATTCTCCAAGCCCTCTTCCCTTGTGGATAGACTTATACAGCAAAACCAAAACACTGAGAAAGAAGGCCCAACTGGACACATGAAGCACAGTTTCTTTCCACAGTAAATTTTCAACCCTCACAGCTCCTCCAACTACATAAAATATCTCTGTTAATCATCCAGATACATCATCCAGAACAGTATTCTAAAAACACTACCTCCTCCATTCATTTCAAACATAAAAAACATATTCACATAAAACATACTTTTTTTTTTCTTAAAAAATGTCTCAAAAAGCTTCTCATAAGCTTTAATGCACTAAAAACTTATTCCTAAATTTGTGTTACTGAAACTGGAGCATGTCTAATTATGCTTGTGAATCATTTATGCTTTAAATATGATATTCACAGAAATAGTTGCTGCCTCTCTAGCTTCAATACTTTGCTAGGATGCACTACACTACCAAAAACAAAGTCTGGAGTGCAGCAGAGAGATTCCCTTTGCAGTCTTTTAGAAATAACATCCCAAAAGCCCTCAAATTACACTGCACCACAATCAAAATATAGTCCAGGACAGACAAAAGTATATGCAAGAAACGGAGTAGTCACAGCTTTCATGTCCTTTAATTGAATGATTGCTTGATCATGACTAACCTGAGATTAACCAAAAACAACAAGACAAAGAGAGGTAGAGTGGACAGGGGAGAGAATGCAGTATCCCCATTGCAATTCATGCTGCACCTCATACAATTCAATGACAGCCTGTTGGAATGTATACACGATGACCTTCAATGAGATGAATGTATTACATAACTGAGAAATACAGATATGTGGGTCAGCCCTTGATATTCGCTTGACTAACTGCATCCTATAAAACTGCTCACAGCTGACCCAGATATCTATTGATACAATAATGGCCTAGGCTGTTATTTCTGCTTGTGACTTTAATTTTGTATGTTATTGTAGAAGTTGTTGTTTAAAATGTTCAACATTTGCTGTTTCAGTCCACATATTTTACCATTAACTTTTTAATGGGTTAATCAGAAGAACAACAACATCTACAATCTTTTCCAGAACATTCAAGACTGGTGGGAATATCATCATCATCATCATCATCATTATAATACCCACATTTCCATGTTTGCATGGGTTGGATGCAATTTGTTGAGGTGAATTTTCTGTGGCTGGATGCCCTTCCTGTCACCAACCCCTCACCTGTTTCCAAGCAAAGTAATATTCCCTCGTGGTTGGTCATGTTCTTCACAGAAGATCAGACA
Organism: Octopus bimaculoides; assembly: GCF_001194135.2. NCBI lineage: Eukaryota > Metazoa > Mollusca > Cephalopoda > Octopoda > Octopodidae > Octopus > Octopus bimaculoides. Next base: position 89,307,913 of record NC_068987.1, read on the forward strand.
TGAAGGACACTACTTGCATGTGGTTGACATTTGTTTACACCTATCACATGAAGTCAAAGCAAGGAGACAGTAACACACACACACACACACAGGTATATACAATGGGATTTCTTCTGTTGACTAAATCCTCTGGTTGGCTCTGATCAATAGCAGAAGACACTTGTAGGAATTGAACCTGGAACCATGTAGTTGGGAAGCAAGTTTCTTACCACACAGCATTGCCATGATCTATGGTTGTGTGGGCTCTGGTAGGAAACAACACATCAAGATAACAAGATGTCCACAGATTGGAAACCAGGTCTCAAAATGCAGCAACAGAGTGGAGTCTAATGAAGGAACCCAAGAGTCAAGAGTCAGATTTAGTCAACGACTAAAGAACTGGAATCTATTGGACTCTGTCATCATTTCAGCAAATAAAGATTCAGCAGGACGCAGCTGCTGTATTCTCAGTTTGATGTTTTATTTATTTCTTTATTGACCACAGGGGGCTAAACAGAGAGGGGACAAACAAAGGGTTTAAGTCGATTACATCGACCCCAGTGCGTAACTGGTACTTATTTAATCGACCTCAAAAGGATGAAAGGCAAAGTCGACCTCGGCTGAATTTGAACTCAGAACATAATGGAGAACGAAATACTGCTAAGCATTTCGTCCGGTGTGCTAAAGATTCTGCCAGGTCACCACCCTGATTTTGATGTTTTAGGATTTGCAGATCCTGTTGTAGATGTTGCAGCGGTGATCACAGTCATCTAGGAGTAGATTTGTATCTGGCTCCACATTGAGCTCATTTCTCCTTCAGGGTATTGATCCCAGCTGTCTCAAAGTCAGAGAGGGCTTGGTAGCAAGAGCTTCCCCACTGGGCTCTATTCAGTGCAACCAATCCCTATGTCTACAGATTTATCTTGGAAGTACAGCCTTGCAGCAGGAAAGGTGCGGCAAAAGACGGTGTGGCAAAATTCCTCCAATGTAAGGAGCTGGTGGAGTCGCTTTGGTTGGGACTCTGAAATCCTGTTGATCAGGGTGGTTTTGAATGTGTCGTATGACACGGAACCAGGTGGTGCCATAATGAGATCTCAGACCACATTCATGATCTTTAGCGATAGGGAACCGATCACATGTGTAAGGTGAGACATATCGCTAACAATTCAGTTGGAAGAAAACTGGGCCTCAATGTGGTGAAACCATAATGCAGGACTGTGTGTCCAAAATGGTGGAATCCTCAGAGTAATCGCAGCCTGGAATGCCATGTTGACTGTGGATGTGTTCACTGCTGGGTTGTGTTCCGGTAGAGCCATAGTGTGACGACTAATCGCAGCAATTTTGCAGTTCTGACTCAGTGATGTGTGATGTGAAGGCTGTCATTCTTCGTCATTCTTCGTAGCAAAAGATGTTGTTGAGGCAGAAGATGAAATAGACATGTGGACAACATCAAAGTAAAACAATGGAGAAACATTTAGTTGTAGTTTAAATAATTTATTTAATCGACACTTGCATTTACGTGTTGTATATACCAAAAAGTTCACTACGTGACATTACCAAGTTACTTCGAGTTGGCGAAGAAGGAATTAACAGAGGAAATACTGTGTTGATATGATGAGGTAGAACTGGACATGTTTTGTGTCTGTGTGTGCATTGGTCATTCACTGGTGTCTGTTTATGTTCTGTGACTGCTACTGTGTTGGGTCATTCATGTTGAATATGTTGTTCTCTGTTGGCTGCTGGCGCAAGGCTGTCTCTGGACAGTTCACTTGGTGATGGCTCTCTTGCCTCTGGCTATCTCTCTCTGCTGTCCCTTGATGGATTGCTGTATTTATAATGGTCATGACAGCTAGGACAGACATACCACAGGAGAAATTCCTACCTATGTAGGTCACCTCTTGTCCACTTGAACCTTAAATGACACGGCTGAGGTCATAGGTCAAAGGGAAAAGCCATCTATCACTTTTTGACAGGATAAAGAAATTTCTTTCACGCCCACCCGTTTGGCCAGTGGTGGATCAGAGGAGTGAGAATCCTTAAATTCAGTTTCAAATCTCAGCTCAGAAAAAGAAAGTGTTAGTTTTTACAGCCTGTTTAATAAACTTCCAAACAGTTTGTTTACCAAACCTCATGAGCAGGTCTTGGTTTGACATGAGGCTGTAGCAGTAATGTAGGTAGTGGGGAACAAGGGGCAGAGATTCTTACTCTGGCAACGATTTTATGGTGGCAGCAATTTTAGCTCTGCTGTATAATCCTATTTAGGCTTGCGGGCCTGGAGGTAGAGTGGAAAACTCAAGGGGTATCCAGGGTGGAATACACTCTTGCTACACCATTGGGTTGTAGTAGATAACATAGCAGATCCACTCAGAGCTTTATGTTCACGAAGAATGTATGTTAACTGGAAACTTATGTTCACAAAGTGCATGTGTTCGGTGAGAAGTTATATGAATAATTTGGAAATAACAATGTTGAATGTGATAGTAGTATTAATAGTAGTAGTGGCAGTGGAAGTGACTGATGGAGGTGGAGGTAGCAGTGACAGTTGTGATGTAATGGTGTATAGAATAACAGTGAAGAAGATAAGTGTAAGAATAACAGTGGGGAGTGTGAGGGGGGCAAAAATGGAAATTATGATGATTATAATCATCATCATCAAATCATAGTGTTGATCATGGTAATTTTCATGCTGATAGTCATGATGATTATAACATTTTTTTTATACCAAATAACTCTGTAACCTAGTATTACACAGTGATACAATGTACTTGGTGTTAAGCCATCTCTTATCTAACCTAAATATATATATATATATATATATA
>NC_068987.1:89310876-89315998 GCF_001194135.2 Octopus bimaculoides
GCTGGTGGCACATAAAAAGTACCAGTTGAGTGCGGTCATTGCCAGTGCCGCTTGACAGGTTTCTGTGCCGGTGTCACATAAAAAGCACCATTCGAGCGTGGTTGTTGCCAGTGCTGCTTGACTGGTCCTGTGCCAGTGACATGTAAAAAGCACCATTCAAGCGTGGTCATTGCCAGTGCTGCCTGACCAGCTCCCGTGCCAGTGGCACATAAAAAGCATCATTCAAGCGTGGTCAATGCTAGTACTGGCTGACTGGTCCCATGCTGGTGGCACATAAAAAGCACCATTCGAGTGTGGTCGATGCCAGTGCCGCCTGACTGGCTCCCATGCCGGTGGCACATCATGAGCACCCATTACACTCTCGGAGTGGTTGGCGTTAGGAAGGGCATCCATCTGTAGAAACATTGCCAGATTAGAATGGAGCCTGGTGCTGCCTTCTGGCTTGCCAGCCCTCAGTCAAACCAGAATGGAAAGCATATGTTAACGACGACGACGATGATGTCTATAATATAAAATGTTTATTGTATGTAGATATGGATTCATTATCTCCATCTTATAAAAGAATACAAATTTAAAAAATACCCTTGTTGTTGTTGTTGTTGCTACTGCAGTCAGTATTACAGCACAATCAACATAGGCCTGATCATCATTCCCATTGCCACCTATAATACAGCTAATACAGGCTTATACAACAGTGCCAAAAGTGCTGACCCCCATAAAAAAAAGTTGCCCATGGCAGACCCCCAAACACCCAGCTATGCTACTGAGTAGGGCCTGCATTTATCTCAGTTGGGAATCTTTATTTCATGTTTGAAGCTTTAGTCAAACAAATCAACTCCAGCACTTCTTTTTAAGTCTGATACTTACTCTGTCAGTTTCTTGGTGAACTGCTAAGTTACAGGGACATAAACAACCCAACACCATTGTCAAATGGAGGAAAAGGGAAACAAACACAAACCCAAAATCCTGCACAACATACTTCCACACCATCTGCCAAATTCACTCACAAGTCATTGGTCACCCAGGGCTACAGTCACAGACACTTACCCAAAGTGCTGTGCAGTGGGAGTGAACCCCAAAATACGCGGTTGCAAAGCAAGCTTTTTAATCGCACAGACACGTGTGGTACACAATAAGCACCCTTCATGTGTGGGTCGTTGTCAGTGCCACCAGACTGGCTCCCTGTGCCGGTGGCATGTAAAAAGCACCATCCGAACATGGCTGATGCCAGTGCCACCAGACTGGCTCCCTGTGCCGGTGGTACATAAAAAGCATCATTTGAACGTGGCCGATGCCAGGACCACCTGACTGGCTCCTGTGCTGGTGGCACATAAAAAGCACCCACTACACTCTCGGAGTGGTTGGCTTTAGGAAGGGCATCCAGCTGTAAAAACATTGCCAGATCAGATTGGAGCCTGGTGCAGCCTTCTGGCTTGCCAATCCCCAGTCAAACCATCCAACCCATGCCAGCATGGAAAATGGACGTTAAACGATGATAATGACATGCTTCATCAATATTGGTGGTTCTCAACCATTATTTGCCCACGGAACCCTTTCATTCAGATTCTGCTCAACTGGGCCCTCATAACCATTCCATGTTTAAAAAATCCTTTAACTGTTTAAAAAGAATTGTTAAAATATTTTGAGTTTTGCAGAAGCATAATGAAATTATTACACGTAAATTTTAACAACACGGACTCGCAAGGATCATGTTGGCCCTGATTGAGGACCACTGATCTTATATGGGACTTGGGGTCTGTAAACGTAGTACATTGGGATTTTCAACAGTGAAAATGTCAGGATACCATTTTATATATGTAAAATCAATCCTTTAAAATCTCCATGCTTCCTGAAATTCGTCAACACTACACCTGATATTCTACCCTCCTCCATACGCATGCACACACGTCTATCATGACTAGTACAGTTCACTTTCCTGATTTTTGTACATAATTCTATGTACCGTACATACACCTTTAATGAGTTGTAGTACACCTGAGCACTGTACACAATAATTTCATTATTATTATTTTAAAATACACACACGCGTGCGTGTGTGTGTGTGTGTATTTGTAAGACTGTGTGGTTAAGAAGTTCGCAACTATGTGGTTTCATGTTCAGTTTCACTGCAAAGCAGTCGCCCCTGGTAAGTGTTTTCCACCAGAGTTCTTGGCCGGCCGATTCTTTGAGAGAGAATTTGCCAAACGGAAACTGTGTGCAAACGGAAGCTTATCGTGGGTGTGTATATGTGCGTGTATATATATTATTTCTGTGTTTATGTATATGTCTTGTGATTTTGTGTTTGACAACATCTCTCCTCCCTACCGCTTAACAGCCGGTGTTGGTTTGATTACGCATCTTAGTGGTCCGGCAAAGAAGACCAACAGAATAAGTACTGAGGTTGATTCATTCAACTAAAATCCATAAAGGCAGTGCTACAGCATGGCCGTAGTACAATCTCTGAAACAAGTAAAAAATAAAAGTGTATATATATATATATATATATATATATATATTGTATCTAGGGAGAGTCATTCTGTTTTAGCGCCTTATTATCTAACACAGTCACCGGTTCGATTTCCACTCATTTACTGATTTTTTTCTCAAATCGAACCGGTGTTTTAAATAAGACACTAAAAGCGAATGACTCTCACCAGACAATAAAATATGCTTCAACACACGAATTTACATAAAGAATCTTGCAAACCAAATACAAAAACAATATATATATATATATATATATATATATATATATAATCGTCTCTGCGGGTTTACATGTGTAACATGAGGAAATGTTTGTTCTACATAAAGCTGAAAATATCTTTTTCATCTAAAAAAAAAACCCTACTGGTTGTGATATCTGTGCATGCTACAACTAACAGAAGACAAAAATACCTGTATACTACGTGCGTATTTTAGTTGTAATACATCTAGCATGCTGCTGCTTTACGCAATAAAAGACAGCTTGATGGGGGGCAACGTGGAAGACACTGCAGACAATAGACCTGCTAGAAATAGCTCCCAAACAATACCCTTGCGACGTAAGATAGGACACACGGGACAATGAGGGCCTAAGCAAACTATTCGCCGAAAAAACTGGGTTTGGTCACAGGTCTGCTAAATCGAAGTTGATATGGGGACAGGTCGCTTTAATATAGATTGACAGAATGTATAAAATGACAAAATTAAAAATTAACATTTTCGTGGTGATAATAATTTGAACGTCTGTATAAAAATATATACAGTCGGCTGCAATTATAATCACATCGATTATTATTATTGTTAATAATAATTATTATTATAGTGTGACTAAGCACAATGATTTTGGTGGAGGGGAAATAATAGGGGAATAGACAAGGTCGTGGCTTGAAATAGTATGACAGTCTTATATAAATGTGAACTCTAAATATACCCACAACCATATTTCGAACTCACAAATGTATCACATTAACTCAATTTCCGCAAAAATGAAACAGTTTTTAAATACCAACATATATTCCAAATATTAAAATATAACGAAGGAATTAAAATGATAAAGCGGATCATATGTTCTGGTATACGATGATCAAATACGTAAAAGAAAATCCGGTTTCAATTCCGGCTGAAGGTAATTGTAGTTTTCTTACTCCTCTAATATACTCGAGGAAAAGTGTGAACACAACTACCCATTTCTCCCGACTCTTAAAACTACACGAGCTTTCATTCAAGTCACCAAATATTTCAATATATTGTTGAAAGCGATACGGTTCCGATTCTCAAATGAAATAAAATTCATTTCATTTCAAGCATTTCTAAAATCCTTCAGAAAGGTGTGAACATCACAACACAATCTTAATTTCCTCATCACTTAAGAATCAGACACCTGTCTTACGTAAGAGAAAAAAAAATCAATGATACTACTATACACGGCCAGATATAACATTTTGATATTAAATATATTTTCATTACTCTGAAGATGATAATGGTCGCACAAACGATATCCTTGTGTTTTATACTAAGTGTAACATTTCTTTAAATAATTCGCCCGATCAGTGAAATAGGTTAGACATAAGAATGACTTTGAGGTGTCGGAGCAAACAACCGGGCAATGTCATGACCTCAGAAGTTAAAAGTACCGGCCAATATCAACGTCAAATCTACGTCACATATTATAACTACAATAGCGCAAACACAAACACCAAAAAAAAAAAAGGAAAATGTTCTTACGGAAGACTCTACATGTCTAAATTGAAGAATCAGACTAAGAACTGTTTTTGCCCTGCAACACAATAAATAAATCAATAAAATAATAATAAAAAGAGAATCGCATTACAGGTTCAGTTCCAATGCACAGCCGTACTTCTTTCGTTTATATAACTGATAGTTTTCTGAAATGTGGGGCTTCAGAAATGTGTTTTCCTTTCCTTTTTTGATAGCAATGCAGTTGATTTATTTCTGGATAATCTTTTTGTACAAGAGATAAAGGCAGTGCCCATCACCCTTTACAAAGTCTTCAAAACTGGTAGGGGGGGAGAGACATCTTCATACTGGAGACCTGATCCAAATGCTGATAACAATGTGAGGTCTATTAAAGGAACTCATCATCACCATCATCATCATCATCATCATTTAACATCCGCTTCCCATGCTGGCACAGGTTGGACAGGATCTGGTAAGGTCAGGGACTGCACCAGGTTCCATAGTCTGTTTGGCATGGTTTGCTACAGCTGGATGCCCTTCCTAATGCCAACCACTTTACAGAGTGTACTGGGTGCTTTTTACATGGCACCAACACCAGTGCTTTTTATGTGGTATTAATGCCAATACCTTTTACATGGTACCAGCACCAGTACTTTTTACATGGTACCTTTATTTTCGGATATTTATTTTGTTGTAGTCGGCAGGTCTTCTTGAATAAAGCCATACGCCACGTATCTAGGTCCTCCGTCATCTCAACATAAGCTCAACATTTTGAGATCAAACTTCAATATTTCATCCCATGTCTTCCTGGGTCTCCCTCTTCCACAACTTCCCTCCACTCTAACCCTTTCGTTACTGTATTTATTTTGAGATGCTCTGTGTTTCTTTCAATTAATTTTAAATATAGCAAAGAATTTAGTAAAAATAACTTAAATTGTGACTA
>NC_068987.1:89316790-89317541 GCF_001194135.2 Octopus bimaculoides
CGATCTAGGGTCAGTTGTGTGATGTGCGGCCGAGCGTTGTCATGGAAAAGAATTGGTCCTTTTCTATTGACCAATGCTGGCTGTTGTTGTCGGAGTTTCTTATGCATTTCATCCATTTGCTGACAGTACTTCTCCACTATAATGGTTTTGCCCGGATCCAAAAAGCTGTGATGGATGAGACCGGCCGAAGACCACTGAACCGTCACCATGACTTTCTTTTGGTGCAACTTTGGCTTTGGGAAGTGCCGTGGAACTTTGTTGGCGTCCAACCACTGAGCTGAGCATCGCCGGTTGTCGTAAAGAATCCACTTTCCATCATGAGTCACAATCCAGTCGAGAAACAGGTCATTCTTGTTGCATAAAAGAAGTGTGTGTGTGTGTCAAATGGCACCTGTGCTGCAGTGGCACGTGAAAGTACCCATTACACTCTCGGAGTGGTTGGCATTAGGGAGGGCATCCAGCCATAGAAAACCATGCCGAATCAGACTGGAGGCTGGTGCGGCCATCCAGCTTACTAGCCTTGGTAAATTGTCCAACCTATGCTAGCATGGACAATGGATGCTAAATGAGGATAATGGTGATGATAATATATATGTGTGTGTGTGTGTGTATATATATATATATATATCATCATCATCATCATCATCATCATCGTTTAACGTCCGCTTTCTATGCTAGCATGGGTTGGACGACTTGACTGAGGACTGGTGAAACCGGATGGCAACACCAGGCTCCAATCTAAATTTGGCAG
>NC_068987.1:89317736-89342815 GCF_001194135.2 Octopus bimaculoides
ATATATATACATATATATATATATATATATATATATACACATACATGTATAGAGTGTTTGAGGTGGTATATAGATATTCTGACTGCCTCCTTTTTCTCAATATACTAATATTGAGAAAAAGGAGGCAGTCAGAATTTTGGATAATTCTTTAGTAGCGCTTTCGTTCGTTTATCAAACTCATGAAGACAAAATCAAAATCATTGTGATTTTGTCTTGACGAGTTCGATAAATGACCGAAAGTGCAAATAAACAATTACCCAAAATTCTGACTGCCCCCTTTTTCTCAATATATATATATATCCTCATCATTCATCATCATTTAGCATCCATTGTCTATGCTGGCATGGGTTGGACGGTTTAACCAGGGCTGATTAGCTGGAAGGCTGCACCAGACTCCAGTCTGATTTGGTATGGTTTTCTACAGCTGGATGCCCTTCCTAATGCCAACGACTCCAAGAGTGTAGTGGGTGCTTTTATGTGCCACCAGCATGGGTGCCATTTGCATGACACCCGTTTATACCATAACTGCAGTTTTGCTTGGCTTGATAGGTCTTCTTCTCAAGCACAGCATAAGGCCAAAGATCATGGTTATTTCCTCTGTGAGGCCCAACATTTGAAAGGAGCTCAACCACTATGTCTCCGTGTGGTTAAGCACTCAAAAGGTGCTTTTTAAATGTGCCACCTGCACAGGTGCTGGTTACGTGGCACCAGCATCAGCCACAACTGCCATTTCACTTGGCTTGAAGGGTCTTCTCAAGCACAGCATATCGCCAAAGGTCTCAGTCATTAGTCATTGCCTCTTTGAGGCCCAAAGTTCACAGATCATGCTTCACCACCTCATCTCATATCTTCCTGGGTCTACCTCTACCACAGGTTCCTTCTATAGTTAGGGATCGGTACTTCTTTACACAGCTGTCCTCGTCCATACACATCATATGACTATACCAGCCCAGTCGTGTCTCTTGCATACCACATCTGATTCCTCTTATGCCTAATTTTTCTCTCAAGATGTTTATACTCTGTCGAACAGGCACACTGCACATCAAGTGAATCTTACTGGCTTCATTTCTTTCAAGCTTATGCATTTCCTTGGCTATGTAGCATAGCTGTTCACACACAGGCATCATACAATCTCCCTTTCACTCTGAAAGAGAAGCCCTTTGATGCCAGTAGAGGCAGGAGCCCTCTAAATTTTCCCCAGCCTAATCTTATTCTCACAGCTATGCTCTCAGGGCACCCCAGTCCGCTACTAACTTGATTACCAAGGTAACGGAAGCTATCTACTACCTCTAACTTACCCCCATGGCAGTTGATGGAGTCTATTTTCTGTACATTTTCGGTGTTTATTGTACCTGTGCATTTTCCACACACGTCCATAGCTTACACCGGGAACATCTTATGGAGTTTCTACCTACACCTTTTCTACAGATTGAGCAGGGCCATCAACTTGAAGGGATTTGTGATTTGTCTGCCTTCCTACTTACTAAGACTTTGGTCTTTGCTAGGTTGACTGTGAGGCCCTTCGATTTTAGACTTTGTTTCCATACCTCGAACTTCTTCTCTAGTTCTGGTAGTGGTTCAGCTTTTAGAGCAAGGTCATCAGTATAGAGGAGCTCCCAAGGATATCCTGTCTTGAATTCCTCTGTTACTGCCTGGAGGACTATAATGAACACACACACACATTGAAAATGGGAAGGCTGGTTTATGGGATTGCCTTAGGTTTCCTGTCCATAAAGGGTTTAGCTTTATAGTGTATCGTCAGATCCCAAAAACCTGTTGGGCCCATGATCTCTTAATATATACTGCTCTACATCTTAGTGAGTGCTTCTTCTTCCAGATTTATCATCATCATCATCATCCTTATCAGCGCTTAATGTCCGTTTTCCATGCTGGCATGGGTTGGACGGTTTGACTGGGGACTGGCAAGCCAGGAGGCTGCATCAGGCTCCAATTTAATCTGGCAATGTTTCTACAGCTGGATGCCCTTCCTAATGCCAACCACTTTGAGAGTGTAGTGGGTGCTTTTTATGTGCCACCTGGTATAAAATTGACTATAAGAAAATAAACCATCTATTTTATACGGATGACTTAAAACTCTACGGTAAAGAGAATAATGAGCTTGAAGGCTTATTACATACTGTGAAAGCATTCAGTGACGACATCAGGATGGAATTTGGTCTTGATAAATGTGAGATGGCCACTTTCCAGAAAGGGAAACTGAAGACTTCAAATTCAGTTGTGTTAGCCAGAAATGAAGGTGGATAGGGTTAATATCAGAAGAAAACTGCATGGAGTTAGCTAGAGTAGATATAGACTCCTATGTAGGTAATAGTGAAAAATGTTTATTAAAAGCTGCTTGAGTCACAGCAAGACACAGGGAAACCAAAATCCCAATCAAAGTTAAAAACCAGAAAAAGAACAGAAATTATCAGACTGGCAGAAGAAGGCATTCTGTGGTAGGTTCCCAAAGATAGTTGCAGCAAATAGTGGTAGTGAGGCATGGTTATGGTTGCAGAAAGGAAAGCTGAAAAGGGAGACAGAAAGTTTGTTAGTAGCTGCACAAGATCAAGCACTAAGGACTAATTCGATAAAAGCCAAGATAGACAAAAACCAAGTAGATTCCCAATGTAAATTATGCGGAAAGCGTTACTCATATAGTAAGTGAATGTAGCTTGCTGGCACAAAATGAATACAAGCAATCTACTGGGAGCTATGTAGAAAGCTAGGATTTGAACATATTGATAAATGGTATGAACATGAACCTAGTAAAGTATTAGAAAGTAAGAAATACAAGATGTTATGGGATTTTAACTTTCAGACTGACAGAGTAATAGAAACTAGAAGGCCTGATTTGGTAGTAGTAGATAAAGAGAATAGAAAGTGCCAGATAACTTACAGTCCCAAATGATGAGATAACAATAATAATAAGTATAGAAAAAATAGCAAAGTACCAGGACCTAGCTATTGAATTACAGAGACTATAGAAAGTGTGGGTAACATGTATCCCAGTAGTTATAGGTGCATTGGGAACTATCCCTAAAGATCTGAACAGCTGGATAGAGGAAATAGGCATAAAACCTGGTTTAGTACAGCTGCAGAAAACAGTGTTATTAGGGACAGCTAGGATATTTAGGAGGGTTCTTGGCATCTAAGGTTACTTGTTGTAACCTGAAATTAAGATTCTTTTTTTTCCAGCAGTCTAATCTGTTAAGTGTATATGAAAATAATAACAACAACAACAACAACAACAATAATAATAATAATAATAATAATAATAATAATAATAATAATAATAATAATAATAATAATAATAAGATTAATAATCATAATCTGTCCTGTTGGGGTATAGTGGCATCCTGTCAGTTGCCTGTATTTTGGTCAGGTCCCTTGTCTGGGAATAACTTCCTCCCTTCCTTCCATCTGTCTTGGATGCCCTGGGATAGGTTATACTTACTGGCCTTTCTCTTCTAAGTCTGGTGAGAGGGAGTGTTATAGATTGAGATTAAGTTCAGAAAACAATAACGATAATAAAGAAAACAGCTGACGGAGGTGACATATAACTATCGACTGTTGATATAACCTTTTTAACAATATTATTAAAATCAAAAGATAGGTCACCTATCACTCTATTTCTTATGTGTTAATCATTTGAGTTTAACACACATATCTAATACAGAAGTTGTGTGATATAATATAGTATCTTGTTAATCTGATCAAAGAGGAGAACCAGGTACTCTTCTAGATATTTGCAAATTTATTAGTTAAAACCAGAGGAGGTATGGTTACAGCCATGCTCTTTGCAGTTCTTCCTAGATTTATGAGATTATTGCCATTGATGGCTTTGTTTGAATTTCTGTCAGTGGCATGGGAATTTCAGAGGGTTCTATTCAGGAGAGGAAGGATTGGTTACTGTTTAGTTAAATAGTGACACATAGAGTGGAGGATGAGATGAGGAGAGATAGGTGGGTCAGAGTAAAAGCTGTATGTTGTTTGCTAGTTTAGGTCTAATAAGATCTATTGTTGTAGTGATGGAACCAGCTAATGGACATAACAGTATGTTTATGCAATAGTCATGGATGGGCTGTAGCATGTTGGAGAATGATTATGTTCTTGTTTGGTGGAGAAAAAAAGTATAAACTTCTTCCAAGATCCACAAAGCTGTTGTTTCACTTTAGATCAACCCTGATTGAGTAGACTACGTATTACCCTACCACCCTATTTTTTTCTTATATAAATGAAAAAAAGGGCTACATTCAAGAACTTTTGCAGGATCTCCAAGACAAGTGGGAGAAAGGGAAAAATTATTCTCATATTGGCGTATCTGGTTTGAATGCTTGCCTAAAACTGGTGTTCATTGACAATATCAAGACACTTTAATGCGATGGTTAGTCATGTGTTCTTCTTAGGTTGTTCAAAAATTTGGAAGTTTTTGTGTGTAGACATTGACCACACTCATCATCCTCATCATCATCATTTAACATCCGTTTTCCATGCTGGCATGGGTTGGAGAGTTTGACTGAAAACTGGTAAGCCGGGGAGCTGCTGGGCCAGGTTCCAATCTGATTTGGCAATGTTTCTACAGCTGGATGCTCTTCCTAATGCCAACCACTCCAAGAGTATTATAGTGGGTGCCTTTTATGTGTCACTGGTACAGGTGTCATTGATGTGACACCGGCATCGCCCATGACTACAATATCACTTGGCTTCACAGATCTTCACAAGCACAGTGTATCATCAAAGGTCTCCATCACCTGTTACTGTCTCCATGAGGCCCATCACTCGAGTGGTGCTTTTATGTGCCACTGGCAAGGGTGCTAGTCAGATGGTGCTGGCAGAATTTCCAATTATTTAATTAACCTGCATCGTTATACAAGTATGGAAGACAAACATTAAGTGATGATGATGATGATGATGATGATGATGATGATGATGATGATGGTGATGATGATGGTGATGATGATGATGATGATGATGTACATTGAATAAATTAATGGATCAATGTTTGATAAACATAATGATTACGAATCTTCTGTATTTAACTTGGTGGATTATAAAATCATCATCATTTAGTGTCTGTTGTTCATGCTGGCATGGGTTGGACAGTTCAACCATGGCTGGTAAGCTGGAAGGCTACACCAGACTCCAGTCTGATTTAGCATTGTTTCTACAGCTGGATGCCCTTCCTAATGCCAACCACTCCATGAGTCTGTAGTAACGCCTTGTCTCATGCGCGTGCGTAGTCATCAATATCCAAGTTTGGCGCCCTTATTCATTCTCTTTTTCTCGCCGGCCGACGAAGAGGACAGACATCCAACAGAGCTCTCTCACATGGCTGCCTATTTTCCTCTGTAAATAAATATTGTTGTGTTGATGGATCGGAATCTGCGTTACGTTGTTTCAACAGATTTAATATAGGAAAGCGGGTGTACACCTAATAGTGTATAACTACTTTCCTATAATTGGTGACCCCGACGTGATGCGATTCACACAGCCCTTCTGATGTGAATCCGACATGATTCGATTCATACGGCCCTTCTGATGTGAATCCAACGTGATTCGTTCATACAGCCCTTCTGATCTGTACAGCCAACGTGATCCTGTTCACACAGTTTTTCTTACAAACTGGTGACCCGCCGACGTTGATTCCAACACGCAGCCAACGTGAAAAGTTCACATAACTTTCCAAAAATGGTGACTTAATGCCAGTAATAGACCAACCGTTCTTTCAGTTTTTTTCACCACATTTTTTTTTCTATTTCGTCTGTTTGTCTTCGACAAACCGACTGGTGCGAGGCTAGTGTAGTGAAACTAACACCTCGATCGCCATTAGATACAAAACTACCTATCGCCATTATACACAAAGAAGCCATCTTCCCCGCTGTTAAATATAAACAAGCGCGGGCGTAGTGGAAAACAGATTTGCCTGTCATCACGTGACTGATTATTATTCGAAGCGGAAAATCCTTTGAACTGTTCCCGCCAGAACGCAAACTGACCAATCACAGCCCTTAATAAGGTCACGTGATAGTGTTTTTCTAATACCTATTTGGGAGCCTACCCATCAACTATAAATAGATCAAATTATACCCGGCAAATTTGTCTCGGTTCAGATCTCTTAGAGACCTGTTCCATGTACCACACGGCAGCAGCAGCAGCAGCCAGCGTCAACACCAATTATAGGAAAGTAGTTATACACCATTAGGTGTACACCCGCTTTCCTATATTAAATCTGTAGAAACAACGTAACGCAGATTCCGATCCATCAACACAACAATATTTATTTACAGAGGAAAATAGGCAGCCATGTGATAGAGCTCTGTTGGACATCTGTCCTCTTCGCCAGCCGGCGAGAAAAAGAGAATGAATAAGGGCGCCAAACTTGGATATTGATGACTACGCATGCGCACGAGACAAGGCGTTACTACAAGTCTAATGGGTGCTTTTACATTCCATTGGCACAGGTGCCATTTGCGTGACACCAGTATCTGCTATGACTGTGATTTTGCTTGGCTTGATGGCTCTTCTTCTCAAGCACGACATAATCTCACCTCTGTGAGGCCCAATGCTCAAAAGATGCATTTTACGTGCCACCAGCACATGTGCCAGTTACCTGACACCAGCATTGGCCATGAGTACTATTTCACATAGCTTGACAGGTTTTCTCAAGCACAGCATATCACCAAAGATCTTGGTCACTAGTCATTGCCTCCAAAGGCCTAAAGTTTGAAGATTATGCTTCACCACCTCATTCCATGTCTTACTGGGGTCTACCTCTACCACAGGTTCCTTCTATAGTTAGAAATCAGCACTTCTTTACACAGCTGTCCTCGTCCATATGCATCACATGACCATAACAGGGCAGTCATCTCTCATGCACACCACATCTGATGCTTCTTACACTCAACTTTTCTTTCAAGATGCTTACACTCTGTCTTGTACATTGACATTGCATATCCAGCAAAGCATACTGGCTTCATTTCTTTCAAGCCTACACATGTTCTTGGCTGACACAGCCTATTTTTCACTGCCATGTAGCATGGCTGTTTACACACAGGCATCATACAATCTGCTTTTTACTCTGAGGGAGAGGCCCTTTGTTGCCAGCAGAGGTAAGAGCTCACTAAACTTTGCCCAGCCTAGTCTTATTCTCACAGTAATGCTCTTTGAGCATGCATCTCCACTACTCACTTGGTTACTTAGATAACGGAAGCTATCTATTACCTCTAGCTTACTCCACTTGCAGTTGATGGGGGTTAAGCTAGAGGTAATAGATATCAATATCTATTGACATTCTGTTAAACTCAGGTCAGGCCCACAGCAGTGATAGATGAAAGTAATAATTGGTGTGTGTTACTGGACATTACAAATAATGGTTTATTGCCTTTTGTTGATTACAACATAAGCGTGTCACTTGAAAGTGAAAGAAAAGGGAGGGAAAACAATACACTGAGACAAGCAACATAGATTCTCCTCAATGGCCGAGCAGCTCTCTGGCCTGATGTTAAATTTGTCAGAAGAGTAAGTGAGAGACTACCAGAGAGGGGAAAAGCAACATGATCTGTATTAACTTGGGATATCTCTGTCCAAAGTTGAATTCACTCAAGTTTTATTACTGTTGATTTAAAAGTTCTTGAATCTTTGTCCAGATTGTTTGGCACAAAAACTTGCATAGTTCTTTCAAAGATTGCTGCTACAACCATAATAGCCAGCCAGTGCTGATTGGTTGAGCTATATTTTCATAGGTGTTAATAGCTTTTATGACAATACTATTCCTTTTATGGAAATATATTAGCTTGTGGTTCTAGACTGGGAAAATTTGAGAGCTATGGTCGAATAGGGTCTCACTGTAGATTTATCTTGGTGAAAGTACTTTCTGAACTTAGGTAGGATCATGTCGAAACAACCAGTCCTTCTCTTCAGAGCTAGGGGACACTTCAGCCTCTATCAGTGACTATTGCCATTCTGCTAAACTCAGGTCAGGCCCACTGTGGAATACTCCCCCCACATCTGCGATGTTAATCCTGCAGCTGCTGCATGTACAAACATCCTTGACTGCATCCAGAAAAGTTCCAGGTGACTTGTACTTCTCTGGATGCAAATACTCTTTGGCTTCAGGTCTAAAGGCACACTTCCTCTTTACCTTTTCAACTGCTATAATAATGGCCTTTGTCCTTCAGAATTAAACAGATTCATGACACCCTCATTCAGGCATCCCCACTTACTTCTCCTTCTTTCATCATTTGTATCATGTCCAACACCCCAGTTCCCCACTAAGCTCTGTCCTCCCTTCCTAGAATGTTGTCCCTCTGGAAATCCCTCCCCACCACTGTTCCTGTTGTTTCCACAAGAGTTGTCTTACAGAAGTTCAAGAGGAATATTAATGATATCGATCTCACCAATCTAGGAGTCACTGAGAAAGCCATGGGTATTGCACATTTCTCCAGTAATAAAAAGTCTAATAGTGGCTGTTATTGTTGTTTAGGATCAGATCAACTTAATTGTGCAGACTCCAATCATAAACATCCAGTTGTTTTAGAACAATCTTGGATCATATTACCTTAAAGCATTCTTCTTTGATTACAGTGATTATTGTTTTATTTGATGGTGGTTTAACTGCTATTTTTAGCAGGGTAGTTATTTCGCCATGAAATTAAGAACAGTTTTTTTGTGAGCCTGTTTGGTCATCCGTAGTTAACATATTTTAGAGACATGCGCAATGCCCCTATCCGGGTCTTGATGACGTCAGCCACGTGACTGCATTAATCAGTCTTTCAGTTGAAGTCGACACGAAAGCCAAGATCGGGGAAATCTAGCGGCAGCGGCTCCTCGTCTTCACCTACATAGTCTTCTTTTATTGCCGAATAAGAACTGAACGTAAGTCATCACCTTTTTTTCCCCTCAATCATTATTTCAATACAGCAAATATCTATCACCATCGATCTCTGAAGACGCAAAGATTACTGACACACAGACAGATATATTAAAAAAGAAAAATGTAGGATTTCACTTTCCAAGAAATTCTTAAAATCTTTAATTTATGATTTCTACATAATTTTTTTTTTTTTTTCTAATTTTAATCCTTTAGAGATTAATTAACTGCATATTCCTATCAATCACAGACACAAATCAGTAATTATACAAAGATATTCTCTTTCTCTCTATCTATATATATATTTAGTACAAGGAATGTCTTCATTGTCTGAGCATTGTTAATGCGGGGAGAATGTTGGCGATGGAAGAATAATTCCAGCTTAAACAATATATATTATGTATATTTGTGACTTGATCTGTGAAATTCTAAACTGCAAAGAATAGGTTAATAAAGGTTACAGAAAGCCTAACCTCATCTTTTGACGCCCATAAACTAGGCCAGTGCCCTCTAATCACTCATTTATATTTGATCTTGTAATATCTTTCCCATTATCGGGGTAAATTGAATTGTTACATAATATTCTTAATTATTACTTTTAATTCAACATGTTTTATATTTATTAATAGATATTTAATTTTTCATATTGAGTGGTTTTTAACAACGAGTGTCTATAATTATGTAAATTGTTGCCGGTGAAAATATTTGTCCTTGAGAGAGAAATGTTAAATTGATGGCATTGGTTGGAAGTCAAACTTGGGATTATTGTATCGGTTCATGAATGGCTTATTTCTTTTTCTTTTAATTATTATTTCTGCCTAAAATAATTTTGGTGTTGAAAGTCACGGTGTTGGCCACGCGACTCTACTCTTCCTCGTTTAAATGGAAGCTGGTTGAGTGGAACATTGAAGGAAAATGTCGTTTCGGTCACCGCCGCCAAATTTGTTGACCTCGTGGGTTGCTTTAGAACAAATAAGCCATATATTCCACCTTGAATATATCTATCTTTTAATATCTGAATGTCTGCTGTCGATATTATATAAAAATGGACATCTCTCTTGTCAAGTGGGAGACGAGTTCACACGTACTTGCACATGTCTTTTTTTTTTAAATATGGAAGTATTTTAATTTCAAATTAAATGTCCTTTTTTTACTTTTTGCTGCTAAACTGAATAAATCATTTTCAATATTGTCAAAGTCTTAATATTAATGTGAGTCAATGCTACTCTAAGCTATTTCATTTAGATCTCGATGTTCTTTTTAACCTTTCTCAAAGTCACTATCTTTAACTAAAGTTGTATCATCGCCATTTCTTCTTCTTAAATCCTCGACCCTTCCCCGAATTTTTAAACCTCTCTCATCGTCAATTTATTTACTTATTAAATGTGACAATCCCATATTTCTTAAGGGAACTTGTTTCGTGTCTAATGTACAATACGAAGCAGATTTATGCAAAATTCATTACCTGAATTTCTAAATTAGGTCACGCTATTACACAAACTTAATATTAACTTAGTTCTCCCAAATGATACGATTTGCAAAGTTCAAATTCCTATTTAGGTATTTCCACAAATAATGATTTCATTTGCTTTTAAGTGACAGAACGCTTTCTCACAACTCGTCCTCCATTCACCCAACACTTGAGTGCTTTCATATCTTCACTAATTATCTTCGCATTCACTTGTAGGACCATCTTTAAGTGATTATAAAATTATAATTCTCAACGTTTAAATTTTTTCAGAATATTCATGCTTTATAATTTTATATTCAGTTATCTAGGTTTTTTTAAAAAATAGTTTCTTCCTCCGATCGATCGTCAATAGAATTCACTTTTCGCATAAATTTTCTATTGATAAAATCTTACCTTGATGAATGTCATATCACGAATTACCGACCGCTTTCTAATTACTTGAAAGTCAAACATTTTTATCGACTATTGACGAATTAAAATATATAATATTTATACATATTCTGAAATTCACAATTATATTAGTATTGCATTTTTTGTTTATTTGAATAATGATAGAAACGATAATTTTTTTTTTTTTTTTTTTTTTTTTTTTTAGTTCTGCAAACTAATATTTTTTTCCTTTTTTTAAAAAATTTCAGATGGCAAAACTTGGATTTGCTGAAAATTTCGCTCTCAGTGGAGCAGCTGCTATTATATCCAAGACAGCCGCAGCTCCAATTGAACGAGTAAAGCTGCTGGTTCAAAATCAAGATGAAATGTTAAAGAGTGGTAGGCTGAAGGAGCCTTACAAGGGTGTAATTGACTGCACAATGAAGACCTTCAGGTCGGAGGGTATTTTACCATTCTGGCGTGGCAACTTGGCTAATTGCATCAGATATTTCCCAACCCAGGCTCTCAACTTTGCTTTCAAAGATCAGATCAAAATCATGTTTAAATCTAGTAAGGCAGATAGTTATACTTTGAAGTTTTCCAAGAATGTGGCATCAGGCGGTGTTGCTGGAGCTTTGTCCCTGTGCTTTGTCTATTCCCTCGATTATTGCCGAACCCGTTTAGCTAATGACGCCAAGAGCAGCAAAAAGGGTGGTGAGCGCCAATTCAACGGTATGGTCGACGTCTACCGCAAAACAATAGCATCTGATGGTGTTGCCGGACTTTACAGAGGTTTTGTGATCTCTTGTGTTGGAATCGTTGTCTACAGAGGGTGCTATTTCGGTTTCTATGACACCTTGAAACCAATCGTCATTGGTGACGAAGCCAGTCTCTTAATGTCCTTCGCACTTGGTTATATTGTAACCATCAGTGCTGGTCTTGTCTCTTATCCTATTGATACCATCAGGAGAAGAATGATGATGACATCCGGTGAAGCAGTCAAATATAGTGGATCCATTGACTGTACGATGAAGATCGTCAAATCAGAAGGATTTATGTCATTGATGAAGGGTGCTGGTGCAAACATCCTCAGAGGTGTTGCCGGAGCTGGTGTCTTGTCAGGGTTTGATAAATTCAAAGAACTGTATGTGGCTTTCCGTATGGGTAGATCATCCTAATATAATCTGTTAATTAGGAGAGGCAAAGTGAAATAAGAATTTGGTAGATAAAATTTTTCAAAGTTTTAGACAGTAATGCTGTGACTTTCAAAAGAACCTGGTTTGATTGTATGCAAATTGACCAGCCCAGGGCTCAGTTGGTAAGACCAAGTTATTGAGCACAAACTTCACCTATTACCTGTATTTTAAAGTACCTTTTGAAGATGGACCCGACTTGTCGCAGTTAATTAATAAACAAAATTAACTCGTTACTCTTGTTCTAAAGTTGTGCTTTTTCTTTACTGTCATTTCCTGGTTCCACAATGTTAAATTTTGTTAATGAATTTTGGAATTTTTATTTTACTAAACCCCATGCCTAGATAAAAGGGGTTAAAAAAAAAAACTCAGCCTATAATTTATCTTAAATTTACTGTAATCTTAATTTTTTTCAACAGAATCACAGCATTCTTGGAATGTATGTTATATTCTCTTATTTTCCATTAATTTTTATTGTAAATGCAATTCCTCTTAGTTCTTGGTTGGGTGTCCATTCTGTAGATTTAGCCTGTAAGTTTGTTACTCCACCTCCATTTTCAGATGGGTTATGTGATAAAAAAAAAATTTAGTTTGGGAAGTTAGCCCCCCCCCCCTTAATTTTCTATTGATAGGGTGTGGTAGATCTAAGGAATTTTGGTGGGAGATTGTGATAATTTGTATCACGAAAATATTCTAGTGTTAATGTGATTGGACAAGTTTATCACTTATCATTGTTAAACTCGTGTCCTGTCTGTATTTTTTTCCCTGGCTTGCAATTGTCATAGAGGTCAATTGATTTATTGACCCACTGCAAGAATGACCAAGGAGTTAGACTTATTCAGTTTATCCAAGTCAAAATTGTCATGGTGATTTATGGAACAGCTTACACTAAAACATATAAAACAAACAAACCTGGACATGTAACTGAATCTAACCTATTAACATTTATATCTGGCCAAAATATTCCAGATGTTTTATGTTCAAACTGGTCAGATCTGGCCTCTCCCACCAACCGTACAATATCATTCTAAAAATTTACCTTATCAAAATTTGCATCTTTATCTCAGTAAATTTTAATATGTAGGGTGTTTTGGGGTTTATAAATTTTATTGGGGGGCTAAATATTAGGTTTTGTACCTTTATGTAATTTATTGATCTTTAGCATAATTTGGGCATGTTAGCTTGACTTTAGGGGGATTCTCTCAGTTTTAACGATATTTCTTTGGGAAATGTCAACTATATATTTCACTTTATTCTATGAATAAAATGAAATGAGCAGACACTTGTAGTAATTGGAATTATTCTGTATTAGATCCTCTAAGCCAGCGCTTCCTAAACTCTTGGTCAGGACCCCATTGGGGGTTGCAAAAATTAAATTCAAACACTTGAATTTCAGTTTATTCTACAAATGCATATTTAATACCTGGAGTCACGAAAAATCTTGATTAAAAAGTTTAAGAAATGTTGAAATAATGACCTGTACCAGAAAAAAGATAAATATTTAACTCACTAAACTTTGGAAACTTAAAATTGAACAAAGAAGCACTTAAAATATGACCAAGTCTTTATATCCATGACAACTGCACTATTGTTTTATACAGTGTTTATTGCCATAAATATAGTGACTTTTGTGGAAATAAATGGAAGAAATAAGTGATTGTGTTTTGTTATTTACCATCTACAAATCTGATTTGTAGTTGACCAGTTGACATAGCTATTACTTTTGTTTTGAGAAATAATGGTACTCTTGATTAATAGAAATCAGAAATTGTGGTGTTTACATTTTCAAAGATTAGCAAGATTTGGTAGCTTAATAGGAAACTAGTATCAGTTAAATTTGTTCAGATTCGCAAGGAATTCTATTGATAACCTTTAACTTCTTGCTAACAATTTGTGATGCTTCAAATGCTATCATAGTTCCATAGGAAGGAAAACGATTGGAAGCTTGGGTGAATCTTGATGATTCCATGCTTTTGAACACATGAAAATAAAACTTATTTTTCTACATCAAACACACCTTAATTTGAAAAAAAGACCAAATGATAGTTTGAGCATTTATCAGGTGAATAAATCCTGTTTGTTTCCAGATACGAAAATGCATATCGCATCCACTGACACTGCGATTAATACAAAATGACCTTTGACCTGTTGTCAACTACAAATCGGATTAACTTGAAGGTCATGTCTTAATATTAAAAGCTAAATATTTCCTCTGCTGCTCTTGTGTAATCAGCAAGTTTGCTGCTATAAACCGTTGAGGTTTGGATTTTTTTTTTTTCAATTTAAACCAGCCAAAATATTCTACCTTTTTATGTTCAAACTGGCCAGATCTAGACTCTCACATTCTTTTTCTGAGAGCAAACAATCACATTTGAAATATTTAAGCTACCAGATGATGTGATTAATTCAAAACAATGTGAATAAATAAGCATTACATTTGACAGCTTAAACTGTTGGCTAGCTGGTGCTTTGCCAGTCATTTCCTGTTAATCTCCTTCAAGCAGTCATCACTGAGTATCTGTCAGCTGTGGAGTTAATATTGGCACATCTTACCAAACCTGCAGCAGCTTTGAAATGCACTTCACAAAAGTACAATGGAAAGAAAACAGAAACCTTGAAATCAAGAACAGTTATATGACCTACCTATGTGCTTTAGATAATTCCAGATGCCACAGAAGCTTAGCGTGGACATGAATGAAAATACTTAAGGGTACCTGTTAAAGACGGTTAAGTCCTACAGATGATGTGTTGTTGGGAAGATGTTTGTGATTCACAAGACTACATTTGGAGAGAAATATAATTAATTCCAGTAACTTTGCTCTTCATCTGTTAGTGATACCAAAGGTTAAGCTTTGTGGGGGTTTGAAAACTGAAGAGAGATGAATATGTTTGATAATGCTTTAGACACCAACTTGGGTTTGTTTTGTCCTACTAATCCATCTGTCACTCAAGTACTGGGTCAAAGTGATTGCCTATACTCTTCCACAAATTGTGTTTACGTAAGACATTACATTCTAAGTTTTTGGATGCATTAATTAAAACTTAGAGCTGCTTGTATATGTAGAACAAGTTACGAACCTGGCTAAGGTATGCATTAGCACTTTCATATGCATGATGGATTTTAAGTTTCTTCCTATGAAATTCACTCTAGGTTTCGGTTGACGCAAGAGTAGTAGAAGACAGCCAGGGTGCCATGGAAGCATTTAATAGGATACAAAATCACTGGATATTCCAAATGTATGTTCCAAATTTGGACCAACCTGTTTGTTTTGAAAGTTGTGATTGTGTAGATGATGAAAATGCATAATTTCTCAAGTTATGTGTTTATGCTATCTGTGTAGAGGTTATGAGTTCAAATCTGCTATTGGTATTTTATTTTACTATGCCTTGGCTTTTCATCCCATGTGTTTGTTTTTTTTTCTCTCTTTTTTGTACAGTTCATCTAAGATATTGGATATCTTTTTAAACCACTAGAGATTTAACTGCTATTTCTAGCAGGTCAAGCAGCTACATAGAGGGCCTCATATGTCTTGTTCATTTTGTTGGTTTATAGATACCAGATGATCTGAGAATGTTTCCTTCTATGAATTGATGTCCCTATCTCGTCTACTTCATACTATGAAACCACAGCTAAGTACCTTTGTAGGCCCTGCAGCCTTTTTATTTTTTATCTATATACATATTGCGGAGACTTAAATTACATACAAAGGTATATTGAAACATTCAATTTATATAGTTTGACTTGCTTTTCCATGTTAGTATCACAATCTGTTCCACCCACAGCAGCATACATGGAAGAATTTTGAATTCAGCTTTAATAACAAACAACATACATCAACAATTTAACCCTTTTATTACCGTATTTATTTTGAGATATTCTGTGTTTCTTTCAATTATTTTAAATATAACAAAGAATTTAGTGAAATAGTTTTCATTCAGCTAGTGTTAGGAACATAAATTGTGACTAAGGTTTGGTGGAAGATTTTAATTCAAAATTTATGAAAACAAGACATTTGTACTACAGAGCCAGATGCAGTTTTAGCCAGTTTGGTATCAACACTAGCTTAATGATAATTAAGTTATTTTATTAAATTCTTTGTTATATTTAAAATTAATTGAAAGAAACAGCATCTCAACAGAAGAATGGTGACAAAAGGGTTAAATTAATCATTTGTTAACCCTTTTGTCACCATTCTTCTGTTGAGATGCTCTGTGTTTCTTTCAATTAATTCTAAATACAACAAAGAATTTAGTAAAATAACTTAATTGTCATTCAGCTAGTGTTAGGAACATAAATTGTGACTAAGGTTTGGTGGAAGATTTTAATTCAAAACTTCTGAAAAGATATTTGTACTACAAAGGCAGTTTCAGCCGGGTTGATAACAAAAGGGTTATATCTATCATCATCATTTAATGTCTGTTTTCTATGCTGGCATGTGTTGGACGGCTTGATAGGAGCTGGAGAGCTGCAGCAGAGTCCTGTTTGTTTTGGCATAGTTTATATTACTAGGTGCGCTTCCTAATGCCAACCACTTTACAGAGTATACTGGGTGCTTTTTACATAGCACCGGCACCTAATATCTAGGTAAGAAATCCGAACATAACTGTCAAGAATTAGAAACTGTTTTATAAGCTGCTACATCTATATAAATAAAGCCATAGCTCATAACTGACGGTTCTAGTGTGAAACATGTCCTAGAGGTCTGAGTTAAATGGAAACTTAAAGTTTTATTTGTTCTTGATTTGATTTAGCAAAGTCTATAACCAGAACATTAGGAGGTCTAAAGCTATACTTTACTGCTCACCTTGTCCTGTTGTGTAATGGTCTTCTTTTGCCTTTCACATCCCAAACCTCTAAACTGGGGAAAATAACAAAGTTGCTATGACTTCCAGTTTAACTCCTGCCAAAAACTTCATCCCTATACAGGTATACAATGATTAAATCATCCAAACAAGCTTCACCCCTCTTTTTTCATATATGCTATTAACTCTGGCTCGAAGTCATAAATAGAGGAAAGTAGAGGGAAACAGTTTAACACATTGAGTGCCATGTATACATGGCACTTTACAAATGTGCCACGTATACGTATATTGTATATGTTTTCTAATTTGAAAAAAAAAAAAACAGGTGTGGCACATGGGACCAATTTACATATTTGCCCTTGGCACTCAATATGTTAGCAGAACCAACTCTACTTATCCTTTCTTTGCTGTATTTGTGTTAGTACTGGTTACAAACGTTTGAAAGATTGAATCATTTTCAGAAATAATACTTGCTCAATTATTTATTTCAAACTGAAGTGAAGTCGTCAATACAAAATTATTATTTAAAGTGTTTCAAACAAAATTTATGAGCATTCATTAAATTCTTAGATAGTATTTGGGCCACAACATAAGCATTTGTGCGTCTGTGAGCAGAAGACAAATATAGGATTATTTGATCCATGATGTGAACAAACAAAAAAATAAATTTTTTAAGTGTCAATTTAGTTTCTAATGTAAGACAACTACTGTTCAGAGTCAAATTTTAAAATTTCAGATATATTGGTGCAAAGGAGAATTGTATGTTCATTTTATTTTTATTTTTTTCTATTAATTTTAATCCTTTCCAATGTTATTCAAATTAACATGCAAAATATTTTTATCATAGTTTTTAATTTTTGTAGTTCTGTTTTTCCTTTATAACTTTCGGTTGTTTTTCTTGAAATTTGATTAATTTTTGTCGCTTTTCCGATATATGACAGAGGGGTGTCAAATAGAAAAAAAAAACAATAAAAAAATGAAGGAATTTATCTGAAGACCCCAAAATTTACAAATTTTATAGACACAGTCTTTTACACACTAATTACTATAACATTTAAATGACATTTAGATCTAATTAATTTTTACCTGTTGAATTTATGTTAAATTTTGTAATTGTTTAATGAGGATAGCTGCGTGAAAAAGTGCCACTCCTTAACAGTTGAGGGAACCCGTGGAAGAGGTAGGCCCAGGAAAACCTGGGCTGAGGTGGTGAGGCAAGACCTTCGAACATTGGACCTCACCGAGGCGATGACTACTGACCGAGACCTTTGGAAATGTGCTGTGCGTGAGAAGACCCGGCAAGCCAAGTGAGATCGTTGCCAGGGCCCCTGGACTGGCTCTTGTGCGGGTGGCACATAAGATGTACCATCCTGAGCGTGACCGTTGCCAGTACCGCCTGACTGGCCTTGTAGGGTTTTCGAGCGAGATCATTGCCAGTGCCCCTGGATTGGCTCTTGTGCGGGTGGCACATAAAAGACACCATTTCAAGCGTGGCCGTTTTCGTGTGGGTGACACGTAAAAGCACCCACTACACTCTCTGAGTGGTTGGCGTTAGGAAGGGCATCCAGCTGTAGAAACTCTGCCAAATTAGATTGGAGCCTGGTGTAGCCATCCAGTTGCACCAGTCCTCAGTCAAATCGTCCAACCCATGCTAGCATGGAAAGCGGACGTTAAACGATGATGATGTCTTTTACTATGTTAGGTGAATTAATAAAGATTATAGATTTTGGGGTTTTTAACCTTATTTTCGTAGTGGCAAGTTTGCAGAAACATTAGCACATCGCATAAAATGCTTTGTGACAATTCTTCTGGTTCTTTATGCTCTGAGTTCAAATCCTGTTAGAAATCAACTTTGCCTTTTATCTTTTCAGGGTTGATAAAATAAGGTACCACTCAAGTGCTGGGAGTCGATGTAACTAATTTGTCCCCTCCATTCACAATTGCTGGCTCTGAACCCTATGATGGGTCAGCATCCCATTCAAGGGGTATGTTGGGATCTCTCTCATTTATACACCATGGAAACCTGGTAACTGGTGTTATGAGTCCTGGGGCTCAAAAAAAAAAATGAGCCCCAAAAGCAAACAACATCTGTTTTCCATGCTGGCATGGGTTGGACGGTTTGACAGAGCTGGCAAGCCAGACGACTGCACCAGAATTTATTGTTTCTTTTTGACAATACAATAAACCCTCGACTATCGCAGGTGTTATGTCCCAAAACCTCCCACAGAAATAATTAAAATTTTAAAAAACATAAATACCAATTAGCTGCAGTAGCTGCAGAAACCTGTGAGATACTGGAATAATGTTTGCCTTTCAAACCCTCTTTCATGAGTCCGAAGAGATGATAGTCTGACGAGGAAGTGAAAACTGTGAAGAAGTGGCTCAAAGAACAGTCAACAGAATTTTACGTGGATAGGGATACATGCTCTCATTCGAAGGTGGAACATTGCTATTGAGAGAAATGGTGACTATGTTGAGAAGTAGGGTTGTGATCCACAGAGGACCAGCTTCATTTTGATGTATGATACATGTTCCTGTGTTGGTAATTATACCTGTCCTAAACAAAATGGCATTACTTGTTGACTCACCCTTGTATACACACACACACACACACACATATATATATATATGTATATATATATATATATATATATCATTGCTTAAACATTCGCTTTCCATGCTGGCATGGATTGGACGGTTTGACTGAGGACTGGCAAGCCAGTAGGCTGCACCAGGCTCCAGTCTGATCTTGTATATATTTATGTGTGTGTGTGCTTTGTTTGTTTCCCCCACAAAGACACACCTATACATGACAACCTTCTTTCCATTTCCATTTACCAAATCCACTCATAAGGCCCAGAGCTATATTAGAGGACACTTGCCCAAGGTGCCACACAGTGCAATTGAACCTGGAACTATGTGGTTGGGAAATAAATTTCTTGCCACACCTGTACCTGTATGATGATGAATATATATTTTTTTTATTTCTTGCATCAAACACCTTGGAATATTTTCAGTGGTGTGCTAATTTAGTACAAATCTAAATATTAATAAAGAATTTATTCAAACAGAATAGCAACATAAAAGACTTCTAAGGCCTGTGCTAAGAACTATATCCTGAATGTGTGGATTGAATCCTGATATTTGATTTAGAATTAAAAGTTTGAAATCATTCAACTTTAGTTTGATCAGTTACCATTTCTTCCATACTTTCTGTCTCTTCCTCTGCATTTCCATTGGCAAGATTCTTCAATTTATGCATCTTTTGAATCTGCTGTTGTTTCTTTTTCTTAATCTCTTTCCATTTTTCTATGGCAACATTCCTTCTTGCAGAAAAATTATTTTTCCAAATCGTATGTTGTTCTTCCGTTTCACTGATTTCTTTCCTCAGTTGCTTCACACGATTTTCCCATTCATCATCTTGGAACAGTGGGCTTTTTTTACCACTCTTGTCATTTTTGTTGTTGTTATTGCCAATTGTGTCATAAAGGTAGGACAAATCATCATCGTCTTCCTCTCTTCTCACTTTATCATCTGGTGTGTCTTCCAAAAGAGTTTTAATGTCATTGATATTGCTGTTGTGGTTATTACCATTATTTATGTTGTTATTACCATTATTATTGTTGTTATTGTCACTGTTAGTGAAATTATCTTCACCACCTTCGACACCCAAGTCTTTTCCTTTAACATTACTGCTGTCATTATCATCATCTTGAAGTAATCCATTATCTTTATGGTCTATATTTGACCCTGACTCTGGAGATACATCATTCATTTCTGCCATAATAGAAGCCAAATCTGTTTTATCCTATTTCTGTTATGAATCATACATATGTGTGTGTGTTGCTTTGTGTTGGGCAAACTAGAGAGGAATGCTTAGCAAATGTTGCAGAGGATATGTTTGTCTTTTTTTATTGAAACTGAAAATGAAAGTAAGTTTTGTGGTTCGAGTGTCAGACTGCTTTGATCTTCAGGCAATATATATATATATATATATATATATATGCTCACTTGATATATTTCAAATAGCAATAAAAAATATATAAATAGGTTTTTGTAGACATCAATTATTCTATAGTTTTTGTCTTAAATGGATCATGACCAGGCAAAACCTGAAATTAAAAAGAAAGAAAAATCTTATTAGCAAAAAATGTATGAAGGGATTAATTTAATTTATTCTTGAGAAAAAGGATGAATGATTTATGAAAGAAAATATTAAACAGTAATGAAATAATGTTTCAAAATAGGTATAGAGATAGCTGTGTGGTTAAGAAGCTAGCTTTGCAACCACATTGATTCAGGTTCAGTTCCACTGTGTGGCACTTTGGCTGAGTGTCTTCTATTGTAGCCCAAAGCTGATCAATGTCTTGCAAGTAAATTTGTATCTGTATGTATGTGTGTATG
The DNA here is from genome assembly GCF_001194135.2 of Octopus bimaculoides. Classification (NCBI taxonomy): domain Eukaryota; kingdom Metazoa; phylum Mollusca; class Cephalopoda; order Octopoda; family Octopodidae; genus Octopus; species Octopus bimaculoides. The sequence goes on from NC_068987.1 coordinate 89,338,846, forward strand.
GCAATAACTGAGTGTGTGTGTGTGTGGCAGTAACTGTGTGCATGTGTGTGTGTGGCGGTAACCGAGTGCATGTGGTAGTAACTGTTTATGTGTGAGAGTGGTCTTTGTGTCTGTTAATGTCATAGTAAGAGATTAGCAGCTATGGTTAAAGGTCTGGTTGTTTTTGTGTAGTTGTGTGTTTTTGCACATGTGCAGTAGTAGGGTGTTTGAGAGGCAGTTTGAAGGGTGTGTGGTAAGTAACTTGCTTACCAACCACATGGTTCTGGGTTCAGTCCTTCTGTGTGGCACCTTGGGCAAGTACCTTCTGCTATAGCCTTGGACTGACCAAGGCCTTGTGAGTGGTAGATGGAAACTGAAAGGAGCCCATCGCATATATATATATATATATATATGTATGTATGTGTGTGTGTGTTTGTCCCCCCAACATCACTTGACAACCGATGCTGGTAAAAGAGACCAATAGAATAAGCACTAGGCTTACAAATGATAAGTCCTGTGGTTGATTTGCTCTCACTAAAGGCGGTGCCCCAGCATGGCCGTAGTCAAATGACTGAAACAAGTAAAAGAATAAAAGAATTTATCGTGGCATTCCATCGGTTATGACAATGAGGGTTTCAGTTGATCCGATCAACGGAACAGCCTGCTCGTGAAATTAACGTGTAAGTGGCTGAGCACTCCACAGACATGAGTACTCTTAAGATAGTTCTCAGGGAGATTCAGTGTGACATAGCTGGCCCTTTGAAATACAGGTACAACAGAAACAGGAAGAAAGGGTGAGAGAAAGTTATGCTGAAAGAGTATAGCAGGGTTCACCACCAGCCCCTGCTGGAGCCTTGTGGAGCTTTAGGTGTTTTCACTCAATAAACACTCACAACACTCAGTCTGGGAATTGAAGTCGCAATCCCACAACTGCGAGTCTGCTGCCCTAACCACTGGGCCATTGCACCTCTACAAAAGAATATCATCATCATCATCATCATCGTTTAACGTCCGCTTTCCATGCTAGCATGGGTTGGACGATTTGACTGAGGACTGGTGAAACCGGATGGCAACACTAGGCTCCTATATATATATATATATATATATTGTATAAAAGGTCGTGGGTAAGGCCAAAACAATGCCAAATAAATGCAAGGTAAATCACAAGAAAACAAATATGTGAATTATGTAGATTTACCTTGTATTCAATATTTCGGGGTTATAAGCCCATTTTCAAGAAATAGACGATATATTGAATGCAAGGTAAGTCTACATTAATTCACATATTTATTTTCTTGTGATTTACCTTGCATTTACTTCACATTGTTTTGGCCTTGCCCATGATCCTTTATGCAATATATTCTACACAATGCTTCATAGTAATTATACCATTATATATATATATATATATATATATAATGCGTGGCACCTTGGGCAAGTGTCTTCTACTATAACCTCAGGCCGACCAAAGCCTTGTGAGTGGATTTGGTAGACGGAAACTGAAAGAAGCCCATCGTATATATATATATATGTTTGTGTATCTGGGTTTGCTCCCCACAACATCGCTTCAGAACTGATGCTGGTGTGTTTACGTCCCCGTAACTTAGCAGTTCGGCAAAAGAGACCGATAGAATAAGTACTTGGCTTACAAAGAATAAGTCCTGGGGTCGATTTGCTCGACTAAAGGTGGTGCTCCAGCATGGCTGCAGTCAAATGACTGAAACAAGTAAAAGAGTTAAAAGAGTAATACACACACACACACACAACTGTACAAATGTTTTCATAATGGACACATTATAAGCTCATGCAATAAGCAGCCATCACTTTCTTAGCAGTTGAAATTTAAATAAATGTTGCTTATTGCATGAACTTAGTATAAGTACATTATAGAAACATTTGAACAGTTGTAGTAGTAGTAGTATTAATAAATCTTTTGTTTTTGCAGCAAGAGATTGCTCAGTAGATATTTCTAATTAAGTAAATAGCTTTTTCATAATTCACATTTTTTAGAAATTATGTTGATACACATTATTCATTAAAATTGTAATATATAAAACAGACAGAGTCAACAACTATTGAAGAGGTTGCAAGAAGCAACGAAAATTATTTCTATCAATGTAGGTGATCTCCAGCCAACCAGGAGGGGCAGCAGTTCAGAGAAGGAAAAAAATTACTTGGAATGTGATATATATAAGGACAGCTGTGTAAAAAAGTGTCGTGGAAGGAGTAGACTCAGGAAGATGTGGGATGAGGTGGTGAAGCACGACCAAACATTGGGCCTTACCGAAGCAATGACTAGTGACCGAGACCTTTGGAGATATGCTGTGCTTGAGAAGACCCAACAAGCCAAGTGAGACCATAGCCCGTGGCCTATGCCAGTGGGTGTAACCAGCCCACTTATGAGTACCCCTCATTCATTGGACAATAAACTTTGCTTGCGAAGACCTGTTGAGGTAAGTGAAATCAAATCAAAATCGCTGACGTGGCTGATTGGTACTCATGCTAGTGGAACGTTAAAAGCACATCCGAGCGTGATAGTTGCCAGGGTCACAGATTGGCTCTCGTGCCGGTGGCACATAGAAAGCACCATTCGAGTGTGATTATTGCCAGCTTCACCTTACCGGCACATGTGCCAGTGGAACATGAAAAATAACATTTGAGTGTAGTTGTTGCCAGTGCTGCTGGACTGGCTCCCGTGCAAGTAGCACATAAAAAACAGCTTTTGAGCATGGTTGTTGCCAGAACTGCCTGACTGGCCCTTGTGCCGGTGGCACATAAAAAGCACCCACTACACTCTCAGAGTGGTTGGCATTAGGAAGGGCATCCAGCTGTAGAAACTTTGCCAGATCAGATTGGAGCCTGGTGCAGCCTTCTGGCTCACCAGTCCTCAGCCAAACCATCCAACCCATGTCAGCATGGAAAGCGGATGTTAAACGATGATGATGATATATATATATATGTATATATTATCATCATCATCATCATTTAATGTACTGGTTCCACACAGGCATGCATGGAATGGTTAAGGAGGATCCAATTAGTCTAAGGACTGTGTTAGCCTCAAATGTCTGTTTTGGAATGGTTTCTACAGCTGGATACTCTTCCTAATACCAACAAGTTTACAGAATGGACTGGACACCTTTTTTGTGACACCAGCACTTATGAAGTCACTGAATAACTCACAAGACAAGACCCCATTCACAAAGTGGTAGAGCAGTAATCGTGGCTTTGTACCAGGTGTAGTGAAAGAGGGACAAGTATAGGGGGTCTTGCTGTGAAGGAGATACAGATATACCCCCAGTAGGAAAGTGGGGGATGGTGCAAATGAATTATTAAGGCATGCCCTTAAGATACAAGTACATGGACAGAGAAAGAATGGGGACACAGAACCAAGGATTGGTGGGTAGGTAGATAAGGTGGATGAAGGAGTGTGTGGAGGAGACTGAAGATGCTCACAAGGCAGGGATAACTTCACAGTCACTGTCAGCCTTTTCATTGTAAAAGTTTGATAAAGATTTATTCAACTAAAAAGTATTGAATAATCCTTACTTGATGTGAAATTGACTTTATATACTCTTTTACTTGCTTCAGTCATTTTGACTGTGGCCATGCTGGAGCACCGCCTTTAGTCGAGCAAATCGATCCCAGGACTTATTCTTCATAAGCCTAGTTAGTACATATTCTATCGGACTGTTTTGCCAAACTACTAAGTTATGGGGACGTAAACACACCAGCATCGGTTGTCAAGCGATGTTGGGGGGACAAACACAGACATATGCACACACATACATATATATTCATATACAATGGGCTTCTTTCAGTTTCTGTCTACCAAATCCACTCGCAAAGGCTTTAGTTGGCCTGAGGCTATAGAAGAAGACACTTGCCCAAGGTGTCACAGAGTGGGACTGAACCTGGAACCATGTGGTTGGTGGGCAAGCTACTTACCACACAGCCACTCCTGCACCTATATATATATATATATATATAT
>NC_068987.1:89343393-89345768 GCF_001194135.2 Octopus bimaculoides
TAGGAAGGGCATCCAGCTGTAGAAACTCTGCCAAATTAGATTGGAGCCTGATGTTGCCATCCGGTTTCACCAGTCCTCAGTCAAATCGTCCAACCCATGCTAGCATGGAAAGCGGACGTTAAACGATGATGATGATGATATATATATATATAGGCGCAGGAGTGGCTGTGTGGTAAGTAGCTTGCTTACCAACCACATGGTTCCGGGTTCAGTCCCACTGCGTGGCACCTTGGGCAAATGTCTTCTACTTTAGCCTCGGGCTGACCTAAGCCTTGTGAGTGGATTTGGTAGACGGAAACTGAAAGAAGCCTGTCGTATATATGTATATATGGAATGCGTGTATATATATATATATATGTGTGTATGTTCGTGTGTCTGTGTTTGTCCCCCACCATCGCTTGACAACCAGTGCTGGTGTGTTTACATCCCTGTAACATAGCGGTTCGGCAAAATGAGACCGATAGAATAAGTACTAGGCTTACAGAGAACAAGTCCTGGGGTCGATTTTCTCGACTAAAGGCGGTGCTCCAGCATGGCCACAGTCAAATGACTGAAACCAGTAAGAGAGTAAAGAGTATATATATGTTGACCTCTGTCGATTTACCAGAAATGATAAATGAGAGGACTCAATACAAATGTGGAGTGTTCTTTAACACACTATTACTGAAAGGCTCCAATTTCTAGTAATCAGAGTTGTTCGTTTCCGATCATCAGCTGGTAAACTGAGCCTGGTTTCCTTTTGAATATCCACTGATTATTGGAAATAAGCAACTGGAAATCAAGGCCGTTGAGTTACAATGATTTTACACACACACACACACACACACACATTCACACATTCAGTTGAAGAATTAAATGTAATGCCATAAATCCACTCTCACTTAATGTCTTATATTCTGTAACTAACTGGAATTTCAATTTGTATGGACAGCTTTCTTTGAGACAAATCTTCTATTTATGTACACTTAGAAATACAGATATATCAAATACCATATAACATAAATTCTTGATTTATGAAAATCATCTCGGCCTCTAGAGCAGTGTTTCTCAACCTTTTTATCCCTGCATAACCCTTAAAATAAATTACATGTCTCTTAAAATAAATTATAAGGAACCCCTGCACAAAAGAAATTATACACCATATCTTTCTCATATATTTTTTCATCATAGTTCACATGGTAAATATATATATTTCTATACTTTCTAATTATTAGCATTGGTTCCTGATAAACTCTTGTTTATTCTGTTGTTATTTACACTCTACATGCAAAATGTGTCTGAACACCAAGGCCCGGAGATAATACAGGTAATGGATACCAATAGTATATACGGATATTTTATCCCTCAGTTGGTTACTATAACCGCTAACTCTGTATACACTTCACACACACACACATATATATGGTTGTTATATTTTTTGATAATATTATAGGTTAGATAGGATGATGTCTATATTACAATATTACAATAACCAATCATATGTTGTGCACGTAGAGTAATATTACGATCATGAAATTAGCATTAGCTTATCTCACTATTTCTTGCTGAGCCCCTAGGAACCTTTTGCGGAACTCTAGGGTTCTGGGGAATCTCCATTGAGAAACACTGCTCTAGAGGATGTAACATAATTACTAAATGGCAATTAAGATCAGCTCCACTTGAGAAGGGGAGACAATCTTATGAATCTAGAATTCCCCAAAGTCAAAACATCATTAAGCAAAAAAGGGTAGGTTTATTCTTTGGAGAGAAGAGGACAGACATGAACATGGCATCTGCATGACCTTGTTTCCAGTAGCCTAAGGTCAGGTCACGTGTGGGGGGCATGTGCCATTGTGATGCACTACTGAATTCACCATTTGTTAGCATATTCCTGAATCCTTTCAAGTGACTGTTGAGTAGATTCCCCCATCAGTCGCCATCTCCATGAGATACCTCTTCATCTGTTGTGCCCAAGTGGCATGGGGGTTGATCAACACAAGCCATCAACCCAGTCAGATTCTCAGTGAAGCGAACAGGATAGACAAAGTCTAACTTGGAAATTCAAGCAACTTCCAGGGTGAAAAACTAGAGGTAGTCGATAGCTTCCGCTATCTGGGCGACCAAGTTAGTAGTGGGGGTGGGTGCGCTGAAAGTGTAGCTGCTAGAATAAGAATAGCCTGGGCAAAGTTTAGAGAGCTCTTACCCCTGCTGGCGACAAAGGGACTCTCACTCAGAGTAAAAGGCAGACTGTATGACGCATGCGTACGAACAACCATGCTACATGGCAGTGAAACATGGGCTGTAACTGCTGAGGACATACGTAAGCTCGCAAGGAATGAAGCCAGTATGCTCCGTTGGATGTGTAATGTCAATGTGAATACCCGTCAGAGTGTAAG
>NC_068987.1:89346323-89355303 GCF_001194135.2 Octopus bimaculoides
CACCATTTCGAGCGTGGCTGTTTTCGTGCGGGTGACACGTAAAAGCACCCACTACACTCTTTGAGTGGTTGGCGTTAGGAAGGGCATCCAGCTGTAGAAACTCTGCCAAATCAGACTGGAGCCTGGTGTTGCCATCCGGTTTCACCAGTCCTCAGTCAAATCGTCCAACCCATGCTAGCATGGAAAGCGGACGTTAAACGATGATGATAGCCAAACAGTTTGAACTGATATTCCCAAATCATACAAGTAACAGCATGCAGCCTGCTTTCTGAGAAGAGTGATGGGTTGGATACGAAATCCGACCAATAGTAACTCATAGTCCTGCAAAGTGTCCTGGGACCAAAGAATTTCAAGTGGATCCTAAAGGCCCTGGACGATGTCCAAATCTGACAAGTACAGAGCAGCTCTGCCCTGTCCTGCTCTATACTAACCAAACCTGGTCTTTTCTCTCTTTTTTCTATTTTTCTTTTCTTATCTACCATCCTTTTGTTATCTTTGGTCATTTACTTGTTTCGTCATGAGACTGCGGCCATGCTGGGGCACTGCCATGAGGAATATTTTAGTCGAATGAATTGACCCCAGGACCTATGTTTTTTTTAAAGCCTGGTACTTATTCTATTGATCTGTTTCGCTGAACTGCTTAGTGATGGGAATGTAAACACACCAACACTGATTGTCAGGCAGTGGTGGGGGACAAAGACACATACACACAGGGTGCTATAGGTAAATTATTGCCATTTAATATTTTTAATTTCGCACATGTGCATTGTTTTTGATTTTGTCAATTACACAGTATGGTAGGGTCAGTTGGGCACTGTCTGTGAGTAAAACTGCACAATAATGCAATTCATTCTGCCAGAAATTTGGAAATGGCATGCTGTACTGCTTGGCATTTGCACAAGAAGCTCCAATAGCAACAGATGGTGAATACTCAACAACCGTTGGCCTGCTGTGTCCCCAAAACATGTACTGAGAGTGATAAAAATTAAACATCCAGTCAGCCTCATGGTGTTTGGAGTGATCACTAGTGATGGTGACGTCATGCCTCCATTTATCTTCCCACATGGCCTTAGACTCAACACAGAGGCCTACAACAAGTGCCTGGAGGAGGTAGTGTCCTGGATGAAGAGGGTGGCTGCTGGAAGACCCTGTGTCTGGCAACAGGACTCTGCACCATGCCACACAAACAGGAGAACCCAATCATGGGTGTCAGACAATTTCTGCAACCACATCACCCCTAACATCTGGCCACCTACCTCCCCTGACTGCAACCCTCTTCATTATCATGTGTCCAGCACAGTTGAGTGAGACTCAAACAAAACTCCTTGTAACACCAAAGATGAACTGAAGGCAAGGATTATGGCAGCATTCACCAACTTAAACAAGGAGATCATCCAGAAGAGTTGCAAGAGATTCCAAAGTCGTCTGGAGGCCATGGTTGGAGCCAATGGTGATTGTATTGAATGAATTTACTCTTTAGTATTTCAAGATATTTTAAGTAATTTTGGTAAACATATCTGCTAAAATGAGATGTCAATGTTATTTTCATTTTTGCGTAATTTAGACAACAATATATTCACTGCATCCTGTGTATCTATCTATCTATATATCATCATCATCGTTTAACGTCCGCTTTCCATGCTAGCATGGGTTGGACGATTTGACTGAGGACTGGTGAAACTGGATGGCAACACCAGGCTCCAATCTAATTTGGCAGAGTTTCTACAGCTGGATGCCCTTCCTAACGCCAACCACTCAGAGAGTGTAGTGGGTGCGTTTACGTGTCACCCGCACGAATATATATATATATATATATATATATATATGAGCGAGTAGACAAATGAAAGAAGGGCACCCAACATATTTATTGGGAGTTACATGTATAAATCAAAACAGTTTGATTCAGATTCCCTAGGAGTCTGTTTTAATCAATATAATCAACTAGTTCCTTCCCCCAAAATTTCAGGCCTTGTGCCTATAGCGAAAGGATTATTATTAGTATTATTATATTATTATTCCAGTACCGCCTGACTGGCTTCCGTAGGATTTTCGAGCGAGATCATTGCCAGTGCCCCTGGACTGGCTTATGCGGGTGGCACATAAAAGACACCGTTTCGAGCGTGGCCGTTGCCAGTATCGCCTGACTGGCCTTCGTGCAGGTGACACGTAAAAGCACCTACTACACTCTCTGAGTGGTTGGCGTTAGGAAGGGCATTCAGCTGTAGAAACTCTGCCAAATTTAGATTGGAGCCTGGTGTTGCCATCCGGTTTCACCAGTCCTCAGTCAAGTCGTCCAACCCATGCTAGCATGGAAAGCGGACGTTAAACGATGACGATGATGATGATGATGATTAGTATTATTATAATTACTATTACTAATAAGAAGGCAGTATGGTGGCAGAATCGTTAGCACACTGGGCAAAATGCTTAGTAGTATGTTACGAGTTCAAATTCTGCTGAGGTCGACTTTACCTTTCATCCTTTCACAGTCGATAAAATAAGTACCAGTTACGCACTGGGGTCAATGTTATCGACTCATTCCCTTCCCCAAAATTGCTGCCCTTGTGGTCAAATACGAAACCATTATTATCATCATCATCATCATCATTATTATTATTGAGTGAGAGAGCAGTGCATGCCATCAAGGTGACACTGGGGTGAAATATACGAAGCCCATTATACCCATCAGGACTACCTGTCTGATAAGGGTACACCAGGCACATGCATCACAACCATATGTGCACGACATGGTGATCTCATATCAAATATAAACAGCACATGACCTCGCAGGTGGGGGTCTAGTTAGAATTTTCTTCAGGTCGAGTAGCTTATCCTGCTCAAAAGGTCCCTGAATAAGGTTTGTTTAAGGATGTTGAGTAAAACACCCATGTTTCCATAGGTGAATTATTCAAACCCCAAAGAATTCCTCTCAACACATGGCTATGATGCTCCCCCACTACTTCTGCTCATGATCAGAGATGCACATATCGTCAGCCACCAAGGGACATGCTCAACTGGTTAAGGTCAAACAACTAACAAGCAAATCTGTGGTATTAAGCAGAATATTTGCTGTAGCCCATCTTTTATACCAAGACATTATTATTATTATTATTATTATTATTATTATTACTATTATTATTATTATTATAAAGGCAGGGAGCTGGCAGGGTGGAGAAGAACCAGACAGACTTGAAGGCATAAGAGTTGGGTAGATGACATGCCATAAGACAGGGTGAGTCGAGACACAGAAGATGGCATCAGCAAGTTATTGTGAAATGCTCTGGAGCCACATCATATATTATCCCAAAGAAATGCAAATTCCAAAGATGATCTAAAATAGAAATGGAGAGTTCTTGGCAAGTTGAACCCTGGACACAGGAAGGGCACCTGATTGCTGACGACTATGTTGATGATGATGATATTGATAATAAGGCAAGTTTATAAATTACATGCAAAGTTGTAATTGTTATTATTAGTATTATTATTATTAAGGTGGTGAGCTGGCAGAATTATTAGCATGCTGGGCAAAATGCTAAATGGCATTTCATCCGTGTTACGTCCTGAGTTCAAACTTCACTGATGTCAACTTTGCCTTTTATCATTTCGGGGTCAATAAATTAAGTACCAGTGAAATACTGGGATCGATGTCATTGACTAGTCCCCTCCCCCAAAATTTCAGGCCTTGTGCCTTTAGTAGAAGGGATTATTATTATTTCATGGGTAATAGACCAGTTAGAATGTCAGCTATTTAGTTAAAATACCTTATGCTTTTTTAAAATCCCACCAAGGTGGACTTTGACTTTCCTTCCAGGTTGACATCACATTTCATCCTTTCTTTTATCATACGTACAACAGTCGATTTAATTGGTAGTTATACTTTTATGAACCAAGATTTGCTAAATCTAACCATCACAACTAGTAGAAAGATAACAGGGTAGGTTATAAGGAGGAGGTTTGTTGATTCACTGAAGAGGCTAAACACATGAACAACACATTGAATAGAGGAAAAGGAAGAAAAAGAAAAGCAACAATTAAATGAAAACACAAAGATTATGGAAAAAAATTATAACAATAATAAATAAATAAAAGAAGACTTTACCTACCCTTTATTTTACAAGGCATAATATTTATCAGTTTGTTTTGTGTGAGTTGATTTTGTCCATTCTTCCTGCTATATGTTTCATCTACAGACTCTCTCTAGTCCAAGTTGCTAGCTTATTCACGTCCGCATAACTGGATTTAATCAACTTGTCTTCATATTTTTAAGAATGTGACTTGAGAACAAGTTTGTACTTGAATTCCAACCTTCAGTATTTCCCCTGATTTCCTTTTGTGTAATTATAAATGGCACAGCTTGATTTCGTTGCAACATTCTTATAGTTAGTTACCAACATTTGTCAACAGATTTATATGAATAATTGGTGAACTCATAACGAGCTATTATCTCTTGTTCTTTATTAGTTTTTCATTAGCTGTACTGCTTCAGGTTTGGTGTAGGGTTTGCCAACTTATACAACAAATCCTTACATTAGTTTAATTCATCTTGATATATACATTTACATACAAACACGCACAGACATATATATATATATATGTGTGTGTGTACAGAGGTTTATTTTAAGGTAGTGATCCAACCAATCAGGTTGTTGAATTTGCTGTTCTCAGCAGTGACTGCAGTCTGTATTAATAATTATTGAACAACAGCTTCTGTTGGGAGAACAGCAAGACTGAGTGAATGTGGCTGTCAATGTATGTGTAGACGTATGAAGGTGGATGTGTATTTATATATGTGTGTGTTAAGGTATATGTATTAAGGTGTATGTGTGTTTGCATGTAGAACAATAGCTGTGATATATAATAATAATAATCATATATATATATAAAGTAATATGTGCCTGTATGTGTTTAGCTGTAAAAACAGTGTGTTAGTAAGGCTTATGGTTGTTTAGCCCTAGGTCAGCCTCGATGTACCTTTTCTTTGACCAGAAGCATTCCACTTGTGAGTATCAGTCTTTTTGTACATCTGGGACTAAATTTTCTAGTGTGTCCTTCTATTTTAAGATAATAGAGTGCAATCTGAGGAAATATGGCTGCTATTTCTAGAAGATCATGTGGTCAAGTAGAAGCTCCCTTGTAGCAGTGATAGTAGTAACAGTTAGTGTGGCAGAAGTGGTATAATGGTGTTAACTAGTAGTTAGTATTGATTTGTTTTATGAGCCATGGATGAATGAGTTGATGGAGTCTGTGAAACAACCAGCCCAGAGATTGAATGGACGTTCATTTCCTGTCCCTGGCATTGAGCTGAATCCTTGTCCAGGACTCTTTCTCATAAATGACTCAGTCCATTTAGCTGTAAGTAGGTACCATGGCTCACTGCACTGGTGAAGTCAATGAGAATGTTTTGCTTGCTTGCTCTATTGGAGGAGTGGGGGGTCTTTTTGTGGGTTTAGGTGAAAAGCACATGGCCTGGTGGTTAGGGTGGTGCACTCATGATTCTAAGATCATGGGTTCAGTTCCTGGACTGGGTGGTGCATTGTGTTCTTGAGCATTTCACATTACTCCAGTCCACTAACCATTAAATGAGGAACCCTGTGTCCAGCTGGTGACCCTCTCAGAGGGAACATTGTGATTTCAGTCACTTATTTACTATAGAAACCGGGTGACCGACCCTGTGAGTCTGAGGACTTGAGACAGTCCAGGAGTGATGATGATGATGATGATGGTGGTTGTGGTGAGCTTAAGCCATGATAATCGTGCTTATAATGTAACCTTTCCTTCAATTCCATCACCACCACCACCATCACCACAGCCACCTTCATCCTTAGTAGATTTGATAATAAACTGTTTTTCTTTTGATGAGACACTGATAATTTTGAAAAAGAAAAAGAGAAAACCAGTATAACTAATTTTCATGACACTCATATATTACTGGTATTTGTTTCAACAGCTCTGCGAATGAAGAGAAGTAGAACTGTTGCTGATGTGATCTGAGAATGGTATATATGAACCGTCTGCAAGTGTGTCATAAGTCTTTGAGGTGAGTAGGAAAAATGCTAGAATATTTAATAATAATAATAATAATAATAAAATTATTGTGTACAGTGCTCAGGTGCACTACAACTCATTAAAGGTGTATGTATGGTACATAGAGTTATGTACAAAAGTCAGGAAAGTGAACAGTATATGAGTCATTATATACATGTGTGCATGTGTATGGAGGCGGAGATGTCAGGTGTAGTGTTGGCGAATTTCAGGAATCATGGAGGTTTTCGAGGATGCAATGTCTCGGCAACTAACAACTGATGCAAGTAGTTTGTTCCATGCTTCAGCAACTCTGAGAATGAAAAAAATGTTTCTGAAAATCATGGGAGCTGTGATGCTTTCTGACTTTGTTGGCATGCCCACATGTGTCAGACACATGGAGCTCAAAAACATGCTCAGATTGCCTTGGCTTTGTTATCTTATTTCATTTAACAAACACGCACTCACACATTCACATACCTCTCCCTTTTACATGCACACACATACATTCACACAGAGCTGAAACGCTGTCTGATTTATTTTTTCAGCGTACAATTTTTATCATCCCACTACCAAGTATGACATCACCCCTTCCTTCCTTATTCATCTATCACCGCTTCCTTTCTCATTCATAAACACAAGAGTATTATTATAGTAGATTATCTCGGTAACCATGGGAGCTATGAAAAAGTACAAAGCCCAGCAACACCACTGGATCATTCTACACATCTGTGTAATTTTTCACACAATTCCCCCAGCCGTTTGACCGTGAATCCCAAGACAAGAATGAACTTCCCCTGTCAAATTTATATGTATAGATAAAAGAATGGATTATTCATTTATAAGGTATAAATAAAGAGCAGAGGAGAGAGTATTTTTTGTCTTGTGTTTTAGCATTTCACAGTGAGAATCAAAAAAAAAGAAACGCAAGTATAAAATGGAAGCTTATTAGTTTTAAAAATATCAGTGAAAATCAATAGCCTATGAAGGGCATAGGGGCACAGCAAGAGATACAACCTTTTCCCAACATCTCTTTTGGTCATCAGCCAAACTTCAGGTTTTCCACCATCTGCCTGTCTGTCCAATTTTTGAGGTTGTTCAACCATTCATTTTATGCTCTTTTAATGATGGTTTGTTCATGCATGACCATCAAATATGTATAGCGATTTCTTACATTGGAACAATGCCACTAATTCAGAAAGCATAGTGAATTGGTACTTCCACTCAAGGAATGAAATGTAAAATCAGCTGAATAGGATTGAAGCTCAAACCCTAAAGAAAAATGGTTATAGACTGCAAAAATTTTCCTACCATTAATACTGCTCTTCAAATAAATAAATGCATACATGCACTGCATCATATTACTTGCATACACATGTGCAAACATGCATACATCTGTACATACATCTCCACCTCCTATGAGACTCGTTTGACCCGAAGACCCCTTTAAACTCCAGAAATGAGATCTACAGTCCTTGTCCGCATCTTAAACGTTACCTGCTGCAAGTATGTGATTTCCCGTTCGTTGATTAGGGTCATATAAAAAATAGTTGCGGACACAAACCAACCTAAGGGTGGTAATCCCCCTTCATCGCTTAGGGCCGTAAAAATTTGCTAATTCGGACCGGTCTTAGGGTGATAACCCGTCCCACTTAAGGCTCAAACAATATATTTGATTGTTTACAAAATTTACTGATCGTAATGGTTTTCTATCTCCAGTTTGAAAAGAGGTTATATGTCCGTGGCTATTGGAGTCTGAGGAGTTGTCTGTTAGGCTTAGCACTTTATAGAAGTGGAACCATTGGTCACTCTATGATGGAGGTAAATATACAGTCTTGGTCAGTTTGATGGTGAAAAATATTGGAAGGGAAAGAAGAGTTGCTACCCCTTGTACAGTTCCAGCAGTGGTCAAAATGGGTCAGCTGTGCCTGCATATGACTTTTCCATTCTCAAGTCTGCAAACAAATAAACCACTTTTTCAAAATTAATTTTTTGTCATAGGGGCAGCAGCTAAACATTTCACTCTTTGAAATCAGGAAGACAACTGGATTGTGTGAATTTTTTTTGTGTCATTGTCCTTTCAGGTAAGACTCAGGTTGTTCCAGCAGCTTCCTGCTAATTTTATATGGCATTTACTCTTTTTAATTGCCATATATAGCTAGCTAATATTGTAATGTTGTGCTTCTCTGAGATCCTAAAAGACCTGTGATTATTTAGCCTGGCCTTAAATGGGTTGTCCTTTGCTCCAACATATTTCTTCGTACGTGTGTGTGTGAGAGAGAGAGAGAGAGTCCTTTCATTACTGCTGCTACTGTTGGACACCATCTCTGCTTCATAGACCACAGCTTCAGTGTTGCATTGACCATTCACAGAGTACTCACTGCTAGCCCTACGTGAGCATCCTGCTTCTGTACTGGGCAAAGGATTTTCACTAATATCCTTTCTGTATGTGTGAGAGAAAGATAGAGAATGTGTATGTGTGTGTATTATCATCATCATCTCTTAAGCTTTTTCTTCCATGCTGGTAAGGCCTGGATGGTTTGACAGAATTTGACAGGTTGGAGGACTATCTCATACTCAAACAATTACTTCAGCATAGTTTCTATGGTGGGATGTCCTTCCTATTTATTTCTTTATTGCCCACAGGGGTCTAAACATAGAGGGGACAAACAAAGGGTTTTAAGTCGATTACATTGACCCCAGTGTATAACTGATACTTATTTAATTGACCCTGAAAGGATGAAAGGCAAAGTCGACCTCGGTGGAGTTTGAACTCAGAACATGACAACAGACAAAATACCACTAAGTATTTCACCTAGCATGCTAATGATTCTGCCAGCTAGCAAGTCAGAAAAATATGCCTAGTTTTGTCTGCTTTGGTATGGTTTCTACAGCTGGATACCCTTCCTAATGCCAATCACTTTATATACACACACACACACGTGTGTGTGTGTGTATA
>NC_068987.1:89355341-89356592 GCF_001194135.2 Octopus bimaculoides
ATTTCACCTAGCATGCTAATGATTCTGCCAGCTAGCAAGTCAGAAAAATATGCCTAGTTTTGTCTGCTTTGGTATGGTTTCTACAGCTGGATACCCTTCCTAATGCCAATCACTTTATATACACACACACACACATATATATGTACAAGGTCTGATCAAAAGGTGTTGGGACTGGTGCCTTAAAAAGAAAACTTCAACATATTTCAATTTGGCATTGAATCCCCTTTGAAGTGTTCCCCTTTTGAAGCTGCACATTTTATCCAGCATCATTTTCATTGATGGAAATATTCCTGGAACTTCTTTGTTCATCACATTCCCTTGGATTTCCTCAATGTCTTAAAAATCTTGTTGCGGTGGGGGTCTTCTACTGTGAAGACTGAGCCTTGGTTATGGAGTTATAGCCATTGACACCTGACACCTTTTGTCACCTGTTATGACCATTTTCAAACGTTTTCCATCTTCCTTGACACAAACAAGGAGATCCTTCACACCTGTGACCTGATCTTCATCTTGAGACAATCACTCTCTACACACCTTATTTCCAAGCACTGCTATAAACAATGGAAATGAGCGAGAATATTATAACTTAATGTATGCGTGTGACAGAGTTCAAGGTGAATCGGTACCGAGTAGCTTCACACTGCATATTTTACCTCTGTTACCATAGCAACAATCTCACTACATTTTGATTTATATCATCCTTATCCGCATCCTCATCATTTAATGACTGTTTTCCATGCTGGCATGGGTTAGACTGTTTGACTGGAGCTAGTAAGCTGCACCAAGCTCAAGATGTGTATTTTGTCTTGGTTTCTTTGGATGGGTGCCCTACCTAACATGCCCACCACTTTATAGAGCATAGTGGGTGCCTTCTACGTGTTACTGGCATTGGTGCCTTTCATGTGTCACAGGCACAGGTGCCTCTTATGTGTCACCAGCACTGGTCAGCTAGATAAACAGACAGACTGATAGAAAGAAAAATAGATAGATAGATAGAAAGACTAATAGATAAACAGACAGACAGCTAGCTAGATAGATAGATAGGTGGACGGCCGACCGGACAGACAGATAAATAGATAGATAGATTGACAGACAGACAGAGATAAAGAGACAGAGACAGACAGATGGCTAGCTAGCAAGCTAGATAGATAGATAGACAGACAGACAGGTAACTAGATAAATAGACAAATAGATGGACAAACAGAGACAGATAGATTATTATGTACTTCACCAGGCATGAGATAACTTATC
>NC_068987.1:89356614-89358336 GCF_001194135.2 Octopus bimaculoides
AGCAAGCTAGATAGATAGATAGACAGACAGACAGGTAACTAGATAAATAGACAAATAGATGGACAAACAGAGACAGATAGATTATTATGTACTTCACCAGGCATGAGATAACTTATCTATAAATTCCTTGAAGTACCGAACAAATAGTTAGAGATTTATTAATGCTATGACAAAAATATCTGTATGAAGGAAATAGAACAAGATGCAGGAACCTTGAATTTATCATAAAAAGTGGACATGGAGGTTTGTCTGTATGTAAATATATGTGTATGTAGATATATCATATGTGTGTGTGTGAAAGTGCTTGTGTGCGTGCATGCGCGCACGTGTGTGTGTGTGTGTACATGCACACATATATATACAAGTTTGGTTTCCCCCAAAAGATGGTCAGAGTAATAAAATCATTCCACAATGCTATAATGGTTTCCATGATGAAAAGTAGTTCAGTTGCTGATTATTTCCATGTAAAGATTATTTCCATGTAAAGCTCTGTAATGGTCCTTGTATTATTTGCTATCTATTTCTCAGCCTTGCTGCAAAGTGCATCTAGGAATATCGATGAAATTGTGCATATCCAATTTCGGTCAGAACCAGAACCAAAGTCAGGGAACAACTTCTGTGAGCGTTTGCATTTGCAGATGGTTGTGCTTTGATTGCACTTTCACAGAACATCTGCTAAATTCTTTGGTCAAACCATCAGCTTGAAGAAGACCGAGGTTTTGCACAAGCCAGTACCTGGCCGCCTGAACAGGATCCTATTGTCCTAAATGCTGTGCCAAAATTTTGCTACTTGGAAAGCATTCTGTCAAATAATATCTAGCCTTGTGTCTATGTTAGAAACCATTATGCTTAAAATTTGTATAATTTCTTAAATTCCACTGTCTAGTTAATGTTAACGACCTAATTCTTGAACTACTATCATTATTTAAAAAATACCGATTTTGTCTTTAGGCGCGTTCCATAAACAAGCTGGTGAAAAAGGCGGGTACTACTAAAGCAGCACGGTCCCGAACGCGCAGTCGCGCTAGCTAGTCGTGAGTAGTCGATCCTAGCCCTGTCCCTAACCCTAACCCTGTCCCTAACCCTATCCCTAACCCTAACCATATCCCTAACCCGCGTTTGTAAATGAATACGTGTTTAGGGTTAGGGTTAAGGTTAGGATCGACCACTCACGACTAGCTAGCGCGGACACGCGACGGCGAGTTCGGGACCGTGCTGCTTTAGTAGTACCAAAAGGCGTAACGCTTACATTATATTGTAATTAACGAAATAATATAGATTATATAGGGGCATAACTACAGATGTGTGTCCTTTCATTGACTTTGTTTCTTTATGACTTTCTGAAAAATGCATATTTTTTAATGAAATTTTCAACAAACATGTTTGAGATTATGTGGATTACGATTATGTCGGAAGTGTAAAAAAAAAAAAAAGATTGGGGTAGGGGTCAGAAAAATCACACACCCAGTCTTTATTTCCTCTTACGTTCAAATGAGATGTAGGAATAAACCAAACCCTTTTTGTTTCTCCATCAAAATCCGATATACACCATGTGAAACTGTATTAAAAAAAGAAATATTCATTTTTCATAAAGTTATAAGAAATCAAAATCGATGATGGACGGGGTACACAACTGTATTTATACCGATTATATTTAGCTTTAATAACGTACTTAGTTTATTAAAAACGAATCGTCGTCTTTTTTATGTTTGTTTTTGCAAT
>NC_068987.1:89358682-89363250 GCF_001194135.2 Octopus bimaculoides
CTTAATGCTGCCGATTTTAAGTTTTTAAAATCATCTTTGTCCTAAAGACATAAATCTGGAAATCGCCCTTGTGAAAGTATGCAATCTACATTGAAATATACATCTCTGATGTGTGCAGTTTTCATTTGAATATTAATTTGAAATGAAAATGTGAATTATTTCAATATTTAGGTCGGAATTATTATTTAAGAAATCTGTAATATTGTATTTTAATTATTGATATTTCCAATACATTGATGCGATTCCTAGCTGTAGCCACATGTAACTGTTTTATGACCAGAAACTGGAAACTAGAACAAAAGTGTTTAAACCACAAATGGTTTTTTTAGGTTAATTTAGTAGATTTAGTTTGTTTCGCAGGTTCGATTTAACTTTTATCGAATATATTGCAACTGTTTCAGTAGTTGGTTTGCCATGAATCGAAAATTATAAAACTTTATCCTGTTAGATAAGAAGTTAATGCAAACGATTTTTAAAAAAATGAGCTCTTATGAAGCCAGCGTTATCATGAGTCTCTTGACATATTTAGTTACAATGAAGAAGAGGTGGAAAGGTTTAGCAGACATAGGAGTTAGGTGGAATCTCGACAGCTCTCAGCGAAACTCTGCCGAATATGGTATTAGATAGGGATTGATTGGCATTTAATTGAGCACTTGTTAAATAACCGTTTAAGTTTAAAATTGGAGAATCCAGTGAGGTAGATTTCTAAGCGATCGTTCGATCTGCTAGATATAACAGCTAGATTCCCCTCGATAATGTCTTAAAGTAAGAAAAGTGCGTTGAACTTATGCAGTTTAACAGCGCCATCTGGTCTTTGGATGTCTTTAGTAACATCTATTGTTGCAAATATTCAAAGTGTCTGATCTGATTGTTTCTCCCAGCATTCCTCCCTGTCTCTGAGACCCCATTAAAAGGTCATGGGCCTGTCCTTTCTCATGTGACTTAATGAAATATAAAGACTCCAGTCACGCTGCTAGAACGCGGCGTGACGAGTCATACAACTGCTCACAATCTGGGTTAACCTGAGAATTAAGAGGGAATCCAACAAGATCAATATTTCTGATATATATGGGTGATGGTTTGAAAATATATGAGAGCCTATAAGCCTCAAAATTTTAATCTGAGAACAATTGAGAGAACTGGATTTTCACAGGACAGTAGTGATGGGCGATCTTTAGACTGAAAGATTGACTCATATAATAATACTTAGAGCATTATCTTAGTATCGCAACGAGTAAAGTATCAGATCCAACAAATTGGGGACAAAGTAGGTGTCCATTGGTTGGAATTCGTTATTTAAACCTAAGAAATAACTAGCATTCGTGATCCTTTATAAATTCTAAACCAGAATACAATACGAACAAGAACGTCATTAAATTTTCTCGTGTAACAAAAAATAATGCTTTAAATATCTATATTTAATTTTTTTAATGTATAAAATATGTAATTATATAAAATATATATTAAGCAAAGATAATATTGTTTGATCGAATATAAAGATCAACTCTACAGCATTCGTGTATTGGTGACTAAACACGTAATCATGTTTTTCACAAAGAATATGTTGAAGTCGCGACTGTACTGGGCGAAACAATATTGTTACATATATATATATGTGCGTGTATGTGTGAATCAGTTTTGGTTGGTTTCTTTTTTTGTTTTTTGTTTCTTTGCATTGAGAAAATTAAATGAAGTTCATGTTTGAAGTATTATTGTATTCTGGTTTCGGTATTTCTTCTGAGTTTCTGCTCTTAACACGAGGGATCGCTTCAGTTTTCTTTGTCTGTTTTCGATGGTCACTGATCAAACAGATCTACTACTGTATGTAGGAAATGGGTTGCTCTACCGTCTCAGGTCAACTGGGTAGAGTAACCTGCTCGACGAAGTATCACTCCAGATCCTCATCTATATCGTGTTTCCTTATGGCCGAGGACCACATTTCGACATACAGAGCAGAATTACATGTATATAATAGTCTAGACACGTTGCACTCTCTACATTCATAGATTCTAGTGCGTGCCACAGTGTCAAGAGTGGGTGAAGTGGACTTATTTCTTATTCCTCTCTACGTGTTAGTACGCTCCTGTTACAGTATTAGGGTCTAGTGAGCTATATCTATGCATTACAGCTATATCTGTTCATTACATTCTTTATGCTTGTTTAGGCTGAATGGAGGAAACAGTATTTTAAGATGTTGTAGCAGTCTTTTGGAGGGATTTCAAGATTTTTTTTTTTTTTGTAGTGACGGACAGGGCTTGTGTTGAAGCTTGCTGTAGAATCATTCTGTGTCCGTCACATGTCTAAGAAGTCTTTTAGTTTTAATATTTTGGAGCTACTACAGTTTTGCACGACATCTGTTACGTTTTTCGTTTGTCACCTAACAATTCCGCTTTTTTTTTAAAGACTTTTTTACTTGACGCCCACCTGTATGACGCTGCAGAATTCCTTTGGCCATTCGACCTGTTAGAAATAGCAGTCATATCTTCCTCAAAATAGTTCGAGTCGCTTTTATTTTACAATTGGCTTTAATTTCCTGTAGAAACTACTCATCTGAATGTTACCCTCCTGTCATTCTTTGTTGAGCACCTTTAACAGACTTCATCTGTAGGTGTGCTACTGTTTAATGAGATTCCTATCACAAATGTTGACACTATTGGAACGATATTTAAAAAGTATTCTCCAAAACAAGACGTCTCAGGCTTTGCATAAGCTGTATCTTTCTATATCTTGAATTGTACAGATCAATCTGTATCAACACATAGTTGAATACCTCCCTGGGATCCTGCCTCATATTTAGAAACCACGGAAGTTCTTCATAGTTTATATAATTTCTGTGTGTGGCTCTTGTATAGTTGTCAGGCTGAAGCGAAAGTGTGAGAAAGCAGAACTGTTCCAAAAGGAAACCCGCGAGAAGTGATGGAAAGAGACCAGATGGTCTTACCCTTTGTCCCTGGGGAAGAGGTAGGTGCCTCATCTGGGGCTCCACGATCTGTGACTCTTTTGCTCCCTCCCATATCCTGAGTGTGCGGTAAATGGGAGGGTCACTGCTTCCGTAGTCGAGCGGAACAAAACCCTGAAGTATCAGGACCTGGCAGTGAACTATCTCTTCCCGCCTGTGATATTTGAGACGTTTGGAGGGGGCTGGACCTCTAACGATGAAGTTCTTGTCATTGTTGGTAGTTCGCCTTGCCGAGTTGTCAGGTGATGCCCATAAGGGTGCTTGGCTTTTCCAACGTCTTAGCCTCGCCATCGCCCGTATTAATGCCGCGAGCGTGTTGGCTTGTTTCAATACGTTCCGTTGAACCTTGTGATAATGCAACCAGTTAAGGCATTTGCTGATGCATTGTTGTTGTTTTCCTTTCTTCTCTTTTTTTTTTTTTTGCTTTGTTCTTCGTTTGTATAAATTGTACAGAAAATCAAATGTTTCTTAGAGGTAAAAACAAACAAACAAGCAGAAACAAAACCTATGAGGTAAGGTACGAAACTCTCCTGGCGCCGTTTTATTTATTGTGGTTTTGTTGTTGAGAGATTGAAGCCCCAGGTAGAATTGAATCTATCTTTTACTTGTTTCAGTCCTAGGAGCATGGCCATGCTAGGGCACCACATTAAAAAATTTTTCTCGACCCCAGGATTTATTTTCATGTCTGGTACTTGTTCCTTTGACCTCTTTTGCTGAATCACAAGTTCACGGGGACGTGTATGGGCTTCCACATAGTTTCCTCTCTACCACATTCACTTAGAAGTCATTGGATGGTACGTTGCTAGAGTAGAAGACGCCAGCGTGCCGTGTAGTGGGACTGAATTTGAAGCCACGTGGTTGCAAAGCGAGCTTCTTAACCACTGTACACCATCGTTAAATATTCCTCTTGATCAAAAGTGGTTCTTGAGATCACTCTTGTTGGTATGTTTTGATTCCAGTGTCGTAAATGTGGGGATGTTGTGACTTCTACTCTTGTTGTCTTTTGTATATCAAGTGTGATGGTTTTATATGATGTCCTCTTGTGTTGCTGGTGAAGATCTGGTGTATGCTGCTGCTTTAAACTTGTTGTTTTGGATCCAAGTTTCTTAGTGACCAAAGCATTTTCATAAGTTTGTCCTTCATGTCTGAGCTTGGTTTCAGACTTTAAGTTAACCCTTGAAGTAAAGATTTTTGCCAACATAACATGGCAGTTCTGGTTTAGGACGAATGTTGCTGCAATTTAGCCCCAGGAGACATCATCTCTAGCTGGCTATACGACACGATCTGTGTCCTTATATTTTCGAACAAGGGAATCTAGCACCCCCTCTCAGCTCAAAACAATATCTGTATATCGCAGTTTCCAGGTTATTTCCCTTCAACAGCACAGAATAATTGTTCGGCTTGAGGTGGTGCTGCCAAATTTCCCCATTCAAAATATATAGTTTTCAAAGTGACAACTAGTCACTAATCTATAAATTAAAAAATTACTGTTTTTTTAAATCACACAACGAAAGAGATTAGTTAACCTTTGTTTTATATATTCTCAGTAATATAAAGCTTTCCTTTCATTAGTCTTAAATTACTCTAAGGTTGAAGGAAAAATATGGTA
>NC_068987.1:89363260-89372060 GCF_001194135.2 Octopus bimaculoides
TCCTGTGTATCACATGTGATTCAAAGGTCAAGCAAAGGTTCAAATAAGGTTAAAGCACCATTTGAGCACGATCGTTTCCAGCTTTGCCTTACTGGCACTTGTGCCAGTGGCATGTGAACAAAACATTGGACTGACTCCCGTGCAGGTGGCACATAAAAAGACACCATTTGAGCATGGCCGTTGTCAGTACCACCGAACTGGCACATAAAAAGCACCCACTACACTCTCGGAGTGGTTAGCGTTAGGAAGGGCATCCAGCTGTAGAAACTCTGCCAAATCAGATTGGAGTCCCCAGTCAAATCGTCAAACCCATGCTAGCATGGAAAGCGGACGTTAAATGATGATAATGATTTGTGGTGTGGTGTCTGGATAAAGGTGGAAGGGTGTGAATGTTATTACCCTCTGTGTGTATGGTTGTCTGTATGTTTTGTTGGTGAAAGAATGGATCCATGTCATACTTCATGCAAGAAATTGCATAGCCTTGGTGGTCTGACTGGTAGTTGGCTAGCTTGTATTTTGTGTTTCTTGAATGGACAGTGGTGAATGGAGTTGAAAGGTTTGTTAAGAAAGGGCACTGGTTGTGACCCTTTCAGGTCTGAGTGTGCTGGGAGGCTATCCTCAAACTGGAGACCTGAATACGTTTGTTGCAGTGGACACTACTTGAAGACATTCAGGTGCACTGCTGTGCCCCCTTCTTTGCAACCACTTTCATCTCATTTGTGTCTTTGAGTTGTTGTCCCCAAAGACCAAACAAGTAGAAGTCAGCACCAGATCCGGGCTGTATGGTAGAGGGTGGGGAAGACCATTGATCAATCCAATTTAATGATTGCCTGATTTTATTGCCAAAGATGTGAGATTCTTGTTTGGTCTTTTCTTCCTAATAGCTTCCCTAAGCCTTTTGGATATTTCAGTGTTTCTTTTGCTGTTCACATTGAAATTACATTCTAGAAAATCATGAATGACATCCTTGTCATCCTCCAAGAACATATTGCTATGACTTTCGGTGTCAATTGCTGGCTCTTGAACTTCTTATGTCTTGGAGGAGATATATGACACTATTTCGTAGACTCAGCCTTTGTTTCCTCAACATAAATACAATCCCATTTCATTCCCTGTCCTCAAATTGGAAAAAACCTGACCCCCATTGGCTACAAATGCAGATCAGAGCAGACTTCTTGCCTTCTTTCCTTCAAATGCCAAGGTAGCCCCCCACTTTGGATAGACTTTCCAATACCCAAAATCTTTCACCATCTTCTTCAATGCATTATGACCACAGTCCAGTTGTGCAGAAAGCTCATGGATTCTGACATGTCTCTCTTTTGTGCAAATCAATTTGTCCACTTACTGGCAAATTTGTGTCAATGGTTGCAGCTGATGGTCTCCCAACTGTGTGGCCCGCCTCTAGTGCTGCTGGCTTCCCCTTCTTTAAACTTCATCCATTTGTGCACATTGGTCTTGTCAATGGTGTCATCTCTGTAATCAGCCTGATGCCTTTTGTGGATGTCAGACGGTCTGTGTCCTTCCTTCATGAAGAACTCAATGGCTGCTTGTTGCTGCTATTTGGAACCTATTATTTGCTTGCAATGAAGAAGAACAAAGTTAGTGTAGAAGATGAGTTACTCTGCCAACCTATGCCATTTGAACGACTTGTGCCATTTAAGATTCTATGCCAACATTTTTGCATTACTTGTAGTTGAACCCTCATATTGGACCATTGGGTCTCAGGAATGTCTACATTATTTCATGTTTATTAGTATGTAGAATAACAAGATAACATATTTAGGCTAAACCAATGGCTTTTAGCAGTGACTTTTATGTCACATCAGTATATGGAAGAACAAAATATGGGGAGGAAACGTTTTGGCGCAGCCATTTTAGTGCTGGTTGATTTGATGCTTGCTTGTTTGACATCAGACTCTTTAATGTTTCCCTGCCTCCCTTTCTCCCTCTTTTATTATGTGTGTATTTAGTTATGTGTAATCTCTCTCTCCAATTGGTAGGTTAGTTGATGAAGTTGCCGTTTTAAGAAAACCGCTAATCTCTTATTTTGGTTTTGCAGTTTAAAAAGATTTTTTTTTTTTATGGTGACTTTTCCTATGGTAAAATATCTTACAACAGTGTATA
This sequence comes from Octopus bimaculoides, assembly GCF_001194135.2. Classification (NCBI taxonomy): domain Eukaryota; kingdom Metazoa; phylum Mollusca; class Cephalopoda; order Octopoda; family Octopodidae; genus Octopus; species Octopus bimaculoides. The sequence continues at coordinate 89,365,385 of NC_068987.1, forward strand.
TTTCTGTGCATGCACCTGTATTTGCTTCCAATACCAAACTGTACTTTCACCAAAACAGGTTGGATGTCCAGTCAACCATGCCAATTTGTTGGTGTCTTAACTGCTGTTGAGGTTTTTATCATCAAAAAGGCATGGCTGTGTGGTTTATTACTGGTTTCACAATCAGTCCACTGCACATCATGGGACATATCTTATTACACAGCCTCAAGTTGATCAAAACCTTGTAAATGAAATTTGTTAGTCAGAAATTATGGAGAAACTTGTTATAGAGGTTTTTTGTTCTTGGTTGGGTAGACTTACCCTGTCCACCATCACCTGGTGCATGAGAGTCTTTAGTGGTGTCCACTCTGTTGTAAGCATTAAGACCATGCTTCCCGTTTACCAATTACTTTCTTTTATTTTACCAGACTCCGAGACCTGAGAAAAGTCATGAATGATGCCTGACTAAGCGATTTATGAAATAAGCCTTATATCTTAAAAATCTATAATTTTACTTAGAATTATTTTTTCTTTTCTTTTAAGTTCTATTTTAGTTACTTCTGAAAATGGCTAAAGATAAAAAGAATAAAACTACTGAAGGGTGTGCCGAGAAAGTTGAAGTAAATTTGAATTCTTCAGGGGTTAACAAAAAACCCCAAAAGAAAGAACAAAAAGGTCCTAAAGAGAGTAAGGTAAACGAAGCGCCATCTCAAGGGAAAGATAAGAACATCAATGCTGTACCAGCAACAGGTAAATATTCCATTGTTGATTTTGATTTACCAGTTTTCTATATAAAAAAAAAGGGACTGTTTTATTAATCATCATCATCATCGTTTAACGTCCACTTTCCATGCTAGCATGGGTTGGACGATTTGACTGAGGACTGGTGAACCGGATGGCTGCACCAGGCTTCAATCTGATCTGGCAGAGTTTCTACAGCTGGATGCCCTTCCTAACGCTAACTACTCCGAGAGTGTAGTGGGTGCTTTTATGTGCCACCTGCACAGGAGCCAGTTCAACGGCACTGGCAATGACCACGCTCAAATGTATTCTAACATGCCAGTAAGGCAACGCTGGTAACGATCACGCTCAAATGGCGCTATTTACATGCAACTGGCATGGAAGCCAGACAGTTGCTCTAGCAATGATCACATTTGGATGGTGCTGTTAGTGCTCTGTTGATCGGATCAACTGGAACAGTTGTCATCATAACCAAAAGAGTACCAATGCGTTCACTTGTAAAAGATATGAATTCTTATGTTTTAGTTAGTGTAAGGTTTTTCTCATAACTGCATTACATCACAGATTAGAAAAGGATGGTCATGCCTGGAATGCTTTTGTTATTTGTAATGTGTGCTACCTACTAGTAGCTATGCAAACTGGTCAGAGCTATGTCTAGCTAGGATCATTATAGAAACTGCTCATCTCTCAGTTGGTTTTCTGTTAATTGATTCAATTGATTTTTATTTTCTCTGCTGTATTATTTCACAGAACTTGGTAACATTTTCTAATAAAAGGCTTTTTTTTTGTTTTAGATGCAGAGAAGAAGAAGAAGCAGCAGAAGAAGAAACCGAATGGACTTAATGCAGAAGACAGCAACAAACAAAATCATGTGGAAGGTGTGTGTGATTCGGTTCTCTTGTTACTAACATAATTGTTCAGTTCTATATGTCCACAGGCATGTGGCGTAGTACTTAAGAGCATGGGCTACTAACCCCAAGATTCCGAGTTCAATTCCAGGCAGTGATCTGAATAATAATAATATCGAAAAATACCTTAGGAATGAGAACCCAGGTTCAAAATTTCCCCAAGACACCTGATGAAGGCTGGAGGGTATATCAGCCGAAACGTTGTGTTAACAACAAACAAGATGAGGACAAATATCCATCAAATGTAAATAATGTGAATAATGAACATAATTGTTGGTATTAACATTTTTCTGTCCATTTTCAGAGTTAGCATGTAGTAGTGGTGGTTGTTTGACCTCAGTTCAAGCCTGGGTGATCAATGAGGGCTAACTTGGGGGCTAAACAGCAACAGTTGCTAACCCTTAAAAAAAGACTGTCCCGGTTTTCTTTTAAGGCTTTAGTAAAACTACATTAACCCTTTAGCATTAAACTGGCCATGTCATGCCCAAATATTTTGCTTGTTTGATGTTTAAACTGGCCAGATCTGGCCTCTCACATCAATCCTACGATGTCATTCTAAAAATAAACAAATCACATCATTGAAATTTTGTAGCTACAAGATAATGCATGATTAATTCAAAACAAAATCAATAAATATGCATAACATTTGGTAGAGTTATCTGAATGCTAAAGGGTTAATTCGTGGTCTTATATAATACAGTTTCATGTGCCCTGACAGATCACTAGCAGGTTGCATGACCACATAAGAGTCTCACTTGTTGACTCTTCGTAACCTAGGTTTATGCATCTCTTATACAGTTGACTAAAGTTTTTTTGTCATCTCATCTGTGACCATCATCATCATCATCATCAAGCACAAACGTTTTTGTATTTTTCTTTGTAGGAAATGTGAAAGCAACAAAACAAAAGAAATCCGAAGAGAACGTGACTGGCGGTAGGTGACTTTAACCATTCAAATATATGATTGGGAGTTTTTGTGAATAGGTGCAGGAGTGGTTACACAGTTAAGAAGCTCACTTTGCAACCACGTGGTTTCAGGTTCAGTCCCACTGTGTAGAACCTTTAGCCCCAGGCTGACCAATACTCCATGCAAATTTGATTGAAAGAAACTGAAAGAAAGTTGTGTGTGGTGTGTGTATGTATACATATATATATATATATATATATATATATACACACAAAGCAAACAGAAAATGGAGAAGTACTGATTAATAGCAATTGACTTACATCAATTATTTAAATTCAATACAAATAGACTGCATCCCATCTAACAGCTGTTTCTGCTTCCAGTGTGATATGGCATTGCCATTGATATTCAAAATATGTAAAAAATATTAATCATATTTGGTGATAAAACCGATCAGAAACAAGGAGCTTCGTATGATTAATATTTTTACATATTTTGAATATCAATGGCAAAACCATATAACATTGGAAGCAGAAACAGCTGTTAGATGGGATACAGTCTATTTGTATTAAAAAGTAATAGTTAATGTTAGTCAATTGTTGTTCATCAATATTTCTCCATTTTCTTGTTTTTTTTAAATTTTGATTCTTGATAAACTTATGTTTATCCTTGTCTTTACTTGTAATTTTATGAGCATGATATGTTTGCATATGTATGCCCAGGGTTAAACATAGGTAATATACTGGTAGTGTAATGGATACTTCTATCCCTTAGACAGTTATTTTTAACCTCTAACTCAACTAACCTATATGTATATATATATATATATATATATATATATAGATGTAAGAATTTACTGTGATTAAGGCTGCATGACATTTGATTATAAATAAATAAAATAAAAAATACACATTGTGTACAGGACATCACCAATGAGTGAAAAATATATAAATGCAGGAGAGAAAAGTACAGGACAAAGTACCAAAAGAAGATAACTCACACGTCAGTTATTAGACAAGTAATAAACAGTCCGACAACTGATGAGGGAGTCATCTTCTTTTGCATTTTCTCCTGTACTCTTCTCTCATGTGTTTATGTATTTTTCACTTGTTGTTGATGTCCTGTACATAATGTATATTTTTTAAATTTTATTTACCGTAAATCCTCAAGTATAGTCCGCCCTTGAGTATAATATGCAGGGGATTTTTAGGGAGCTGTACCTCTGAAAAACCTAAACCTTGTGTATAATACGCACCTCTTCTCTAACTTGAGTCAAGGAGGTCTATATAACGTCCTTTATTATTATTGTGTATATAACATAATGCAAACGTGTAGCTTTTTTGTGCACTTTGTTTGCAGAAAATAAAGAAATAACAGTAATAACATCAGTGAAAAATAAATATTAAGTAAATTGCCTTTACATATTTATCACTTAGAAAATTTTGCTTAGAAAATATTTTCCAGTTTTAATCTCGTATATAGTACACACTAGAAATTTTGACCAGTAAATTTTTGGAAAAATGTGTGGATTATACTCGAGAATTTACGGTATATATATATATATATATATATATATATATATATACACACACACACACACACACACACACACACATACAGGGTGTTCAGGCCAAATTTGACAGTTTACGTAAAAATAAGAGAAAACACAAAATCTCATCCACAGATAAAAGTATTTTAAAAAATCAAAAAAAATATCGACTAAGTTATGGCTGAGAGATAACAGCTTATTCAGAAGCTGCCCTCAACTTCCACCACGGCCGGTTCAGAAATCTGGTGCATGCATTTCTCACTCTGTGCCTGGGAAGATATTCAAACACTTCCTTGATCTTGGCTACCAGCAGGCAGAGTGATTGGTGTTTTTCTCAACCATGCCCCACACATAGTAATCAATGGGATTGCAATCAGAGTAATTAGGAGGCAAGAAACAGGGGAGTGTGAAGCCTTAGAAATTCTCCAACAACCACTTCTGACTCTTTCCAGAGGTAATGCAAGGAGCCACACATATGGCCTTCCAGCAGCAACCCTCTCCAGGTCAGGGGTTGACCACAATCTCCAGCAGATGGACATAATGGTCTGAATTGAGCCTAAGACTGTGTTCAAAGATGTGGAGATGAATTCCATCGTTTGGGTACAGTTAGAACACCTGCTGTGTCCCTTCCTGCTGCCCATGGCTTCATAGTCGCTGTTGCAGCAATCTCTGTCATGTCTTTCAGCCTTTACAGTGTCCGCAGAGCATTGAGCAGCAGTCATCCTCATCATTTAACATCTATTTTCCATGCTGGTATGGGTTGGACAGTTTGACTGGAGCTGACAAAGCCAGGAGCTACACCTGGTTCCGTTGTCTGTTTGGGCATGATTTCTGCAGCTGGATGGCCTTCCTAATGCCAACCACTTTATAGAGTGTATTGGGTACTTTTTATGTGGCTCCAGTAGTAGCAGGGTCACCAAGTTCCTTGCAATTGGGAGTTGGAGAAGTAGAATTAAGTGGCTGTGGCTTGGTGCCAGTTGAGAGATTTAAGGTATAGAAGGTACAGATATAGGTGTCTTGCTGCAGAGTAGATTCTTGGACACCCCAGTTGGGAAATAAAGGAGAGTGATAGTGAGAGAGATGATGGTGGGGATGTTTTGGGACATGCCCTCAAGGGACATTGAGGATGGCAAAGATAGGGGAGGTGATATAGAAACTTGGGCTGGGGTGTGGGCAGGATGAAGTGACTGTAGTAAATGATGGAGAGAACTATAGGAGAGGCTTGGGGGCAGGGGTTGCAGTACATATGTAAGGACATTGAGGGTGGTAGCAAAAAAGTGAAGAGTGGATGACAGAGAACAGTCAGATGGTAAATAACATGTCCAGAGAAATATTGCTTTCATTCATTTAAGATAATAATACTATTATTATTATTATTAATTTCAATATTATTGTAGAGCTTACTAAAAAGAAAACACAGAAGCAGCAGAAAGGTAAGAATTTTTAATGTTTTCTTTTATGAGTCGCTCATTTTAACCCTCTAGCATTTAAACCGGCCAGATCCAGCCTCTCACATCTATCCTACAATGTCAATCTTAAAACAAACAATCACATCGTTGAAATCTTGAAGCTACGAGACATAGCAAAGCATTACATTCGACAGAATCACCTGAATGGGTAGCCTCTCCTTTCCGTAGCTGCTTTTGGAAATTGGTCTCAAGAAAAATCTATTAAGATAACATAGAATTTGGTGTTGCTGAAGGAAAGCCTGAAAAATGAACCATTCAAAAGAAGTCTTGTTACTATTATCAGAAATAAGTCTATCAAGTTTCTGGAAGTGTGTTTTAGATTCTGGTATCAATGTCAGATTATCCTATCGGAATAGGCTACAGATTATCCTATCAGAATAGGATAATCTGTAGCCACAGAGAAGAGGATATGCACATTCACCAAATCTTGACCCTTTAGTATTTAAACCAGCCATATCTGGCCAAAATATTTGACTTGTTTTATGTTCAAACCAGCCAGATCTGGCCTCTTGCACCTACTCTACAATGTCATTTCAAAAATAAACAATCACATCATTGAAGTCTCAAAGCTATGGAGATAATGCGTAATCTAAAACAATGTGAATAAATAAACATTACATTTAACAGAATAGTCAAATGCTAAAGGATTAAAGCTATAATGCTACAGAGCTGATGCTTAATAAGATCAGTAGGCCTTTGTAGTCCCATGTCTTTTGGAATGTAATAGAAAGTCTGTCATTATTATTTTGTAATTTACGTCAGATATTTGTCAGGCTCATTCATAACTAATTGAAGCCATTGTGCCATAATAACAATTGGTTTTATGCTATAAATATGTTTTTTTTTCTCTTTCAGAAGAAACTCCTACACCAAAGACTGGGCAAAACAATGCTTTGAAAGGTAAACAATTTTTGTTGTTGTTAGATAGTTTTAAATGTTAATGTTGCTTCTACATGTTAATGTTGCTTCTACATGTGTGCCTAATTAACACAAACATCTTTGATGCAACATCTTCCACATTTTAGTGTTTTCTTTGTTATTTTTCCTTTATAGAAAATGGGAAAAATAAGAAACATAATACCAGTGGAGGAAATGTGACAGATGGATCTGCTGGAGAAGGTAG
>NC_068987.1:89372603-89375662 GCF_001194135.2 Octopus bimaculoides
CTGGGATCGATTTGCTCGACTAAAAAAGGTGGTGCTCCAGCATGGTCGCAGTCAAATGATTGAAACAAGTAAAAGAATAAAAATCCTCCCCCATTCCAGAACCAATTCTATTCCCCCTCATCTTCCTCCATCCCTCTGCTCTTTCCCCTCTCCTATACTCAAGCCTTAACACCTCCTTTATTCCCTCATCTCTCCTAATGCCACCCCCCCGAACCACTCCTATTTCTCCCACTATCAATTACTAGTCATCTCTGTTTCCTCTATCAATCTCTCCTCACATTTTTATGAGGCTTCCCCCACCTGTCCACTCACCCACTCCAGTCCTCTGTATTCCCTTCGGCTCTGTACCTCGAGGGTGTGTCCTAATACACATCCATCACCCTCTCTATCTTTCTCTTAGCCTTTCTCTCTATCCCTGATTCTCCAACTGGGCTATCCTTGTAGATAGGTGCCTTGTAACAAGGCACCTATTACTATCCCTCTGTTATTCTTTTAACTTCTCATCAACTGGATGGAAAATGGACGTTAGATGATGGTGATGATGATTTTCTGAGAAATATCAGACTGAGAACGGTTGGTTAAATTCTGTCATGACATCATAAAGTACAAATTAAATTGAGAATTGATGAAAAAACTCACTAAAGACACCTTAGACATTCACTTGGGGCTAAATTGTATAACGTGTTTATTTTGTATAAAGAATACAACATATTAATTCTTTTGTTACCAACCCAGCTGAAACTGGCTCTGGCTCTGTAGAACAAATGTTTTGTTTTCGTAAGTTCTGAATTAAAATCTTCCACCAAACCCTAGTCACAATTTATGTTCCTGACACTAGTTTAATGATAACAAAGTTATTTTGCTAAATTCTCTGTTATATTTAAAATTAATTGAAAGAAACACAGAGCATCTCAGCAAAAGTATGGTAACAAAAGGGTTAATAAATGAGTAATTTAACCCTTTTGATGCCAATCTGGCTGAAACCAACTCTGGCTCTGTAGTACAAATGTCTTGTTTTCATAAGTTCTGAATTAAAATCTTCCACCAAACCTTAGTCACAATTTATGTTCCTAACACTTAGCTTAATGCCAACTAAGTTATTTTTACTAAATTCTTTATTATATTTAAAATTAATTGAACGAAACACAGAGCATCTCAACAGAAAAACAGTAATGAAAGGGTTAAGATCCACTGAAATTCTCAGCCATGCGATCTCCTTACTGCTGCTCTGGGAATATTTATCAACAAACTGTTTAGTGTGGGAAAAAACATTTATCATCATCATGTTGCTTCTACATGTGTGCCTGATTAGCACAAGCATATTTAATGCAACAGCTTCCATATTTTGCTGTTTTCTTTTGTTGTTTTTCCTTTATAGAAAATTGGGAAAAATAAGAAACATAATAGCAGTGAAGGAAATGTGATACACACACACACGCACATACACACACACACATACATGACAGGTTCATGTTTCTTTTTTTTATTTATGTGCAAATTAACGTTTGTGTACGTGGTGTTCCCATGCAGATAACTAACGCAAGGGAGGATAATCATTCCTTCAACGTCTTTGGCGGAATTAGAAGATGGAATCAGAAATTTGGCATTAAGGAAAATGATGCATTGGATGTGAATATTTATTTGATTTGTTGGTTACTTGATGTGAAATAATGTTCATATGAGTTGTTAGAATCTTTCTGAATTGCTCGTTATCATTTGTACACGTGTTGCTAACGATCATTGTAGACTAAGTCAGTCAACAAATAAACTTCATGCTAGACATTCTTGAGGCTTTGCAATGTTGTGATAGAACATCTCTGTTTTTTTTTTTTTTTTTGTTATTAGCGTTCAACTCAATCACTATGTCTGCATCAAATTTTTCATGGAATTTGGTAAGATCTGCTACCAAGATCCTGTTCCGTTATTTCTTTTGTTTGAACCTGGTGAAGCCTCCTGGCTTGCCAGTCCCCAGTCAAACTGTCCAACCCATGCCAGCATGGAAAACGGACATTAAAAGATGATGATGATGATGATGATGATGATTGTCTTATGCAATCCCATACTGTGTCATCCTGTGCCTTCCTAGAACTTTTTTGTCAGTCATTGTGATTATTATTATTATTATTATTATTATTATTATGATTTAATTTCAATATCATTGTAGAACCTGTTAAGAAGAAGAAAAAGCATAAGCAACAGAAAGGTAAGGTTTTCTTCTCTGTCTAATTTCATATCCTTTCATATTCATAATTGCTTTTGAAAATTAACTTCATCTGATATTTGGGTCTCGGAATATATCTAATGAGTTCACAAATGGAGTTTGCTGCAGTTAAAGTGGAACAAATGATTGAATACATAAAAAAAATCGATTTTTATTAGTTTACAGTTGTCAGAAATGAGTTTGTTGCTTGTGGGTTGAGAGTGTCAGTATTTCTGGATCCAATTGGCAATTAGTTTGCTGAAAGCTGCATATAATAACTAGACAACACCGAACAAACATGTAAACAGGATTTGTTATACCACACTTGTCATAGAAAAGATGTTCACGTGTCATCATATATATTTAGGATCAACAAGATGAAAATAGTGTAATACAACATGCTAAAAACTGTCTTCCCAAAATTTAACACTGGGACTGGTTCTAGTTTTAACACAATGAATAACATAATGAATGTGTGTGTGTGTGTGTGTGTGTGGTGTCATGTCTAAAAGGAGTGTGTATTCATAATGTACTCAAGAACATGCTGAATTTGGTGCTGAAAAGGACTAAATTATTTTACTAAATTCTTTGTTATATTTAAAGTAATTGAAAGAAACACAGAGCATCTTAAAATAAATACAGTAATGAAAGGGATAAGGAAACTTCTAGAGCAATCCGGAGAAGCTGTCTTGTGAACACTAAGCCACCGATTGGGCAAAAGTTTGGCTGCACACCTGATCAAACCATTGCTGTGTCATGACATGAAATTCATAATATGGCAATGCAAGTTCACATCCTGCTACCAGTTCATCTACAATTTGTAAGAGATTGTTTTAGATTTTGTTAGCTGAATGTATTA
>NC_068987.1:89376227-89381757 GCF_001194135.2 Octopus bimaculoides
TTTCTATTAAATATCTTTAAATATTAACATTTGAAGCATTTGTGTCTAAATACCAGAAACATCTTTGGTATAACTATTTTCCGTCTTTTATTTTCCTTTATAGAAAATGGTAAAAAGAAGAAATCCAATAACGGCGGAGAAAATTTGCCAAATGGATCTGCTGGAGAAGGTAGAAAACTTATTGAAATATTTTGTTGCTGTTTTAGAATTTTGATTTAGAATACATTAAAAGAAAAATATCAAATCAAAAACTCTAGATAAATTGTAGTTATCATTAAGATGGCCTTCATTTTATATATCGTTAAGTAAGAGCCAGCTCTCTCTGCAACATTTGACCTCTTGTTACTCTTTCTATATCTTAAGGTCAGAAGGCAGTCCTCAATTTCTAGGGCAAAGAGCACTTCTCTTACATGAGATTAATGGTATTATGTTACTTTCTGATGATATATTTGTGAGAGGCAGCTCTACAGCAATATGTGAAAGTATCTGATGGTATAGTTAGACAACTTGTCCAGTGAAATACGTTTTCCTTTAAAACAACAAAATAGCAAAGGCAGAGAGCTTCTTACAATGCAAAAAGAAAAAGTTTATGTATTTCAGGCACAACAACCCATCATCAGAAGTGAATGGAGTAAAGAAATGTGAATATGTGTAGAACCATTCATGTTGATTGTTGAGTGCAGACGGGTTGGTACTGTATTGACTCACATTTCTTGACTACATTTACTACTGACAATGGGCCTTTACACCTGAAATATATAAAGTTTAATGAACTTGTCCCTTTTAGCATTGTAAAAAGCTCTCTCTCTTCATTATTCTGTTATTCTACTTCTTTATCATATTGCTTCAAACTGGATGTCCTGCTCTTCTTTCTTAGTTTTGTTTATTTATTATATTATTTCTCATTTCAATATCATTGTAGAACCTGTTAAAAAGAAGAAAAAACATAAGCAACAGAAAGGTGAGATTGCTCTTCCCTTTCTAATTTGATGTCTGCTACCTTAAATGTTTGCATGTTTTTTTCACACCTATTATGAGTTTGTACGGTTTGCTGCAGTTGATGAGAAAGATTTAAAAAAAAAAAGAAACTCAAATTTTTGTTTGGTTACGATTATCAGAAATGAGCTCATCTATAATTTCTGAGAAGTAGTTTTAGATTTTCTTATCTAACTGTAATCGGATTTCATCTGAATATGGATCTTGCTCACAGCATATAAGAGAAGGACCTGCACACTCAGGAAAATGCTAGCCCCAACATCTCTCAAACATTGCTGAGATTTAATAAGCAACAACTGATGAACATTCTGTAAATCATTGTAGTCTTGTATTTTGCACAAAATAATAGAAAGCTACAACAAATTTTTTTTACATATTTCATTTGTTGGTTACCAATGAAATACTGTCTGGTTATAATTCTGTTCATTTATAACTAACTGAAGCCATTGTGCCATAATAACAATTGTGTTAATTGGTTTTATGCTATAAATATGTTTTTTTTTCTTTTTCAGAAGAAACAACTCCTACACCAAAGACTGGGCAAAACAATGCTTTGAAAGGTAAAGTTTTTTTCTTGTTGTTGTTAGATAATTTTAAATGTTAATGTTGCTTCTACATGTGTGCCTGATTAGCACAAACATCTTTGATGCAACATGTTCCACATTTTAGTATTTTCTTTGTTATTTTTCCTTTATAGAAAATGGGAAAAATAAGAAACATAATATCAGTGGAGGAATTGTGACAGATGGATCTGCTGGAGAAGGTAGAATAATATTTAGCTACTGAAATATATATTGCTGCTTTAGAATTTTAATTAAAAGAAAAAATACGGCAAAATAAAAGCTCTAAAAAGTTGCTAAAAGTTATCATTAAACTAGCCTACAATTTGAATACCTTCAGGTAAATTGTATTTGATCCATCTGTGATCTGTCAGCTATCAAATAGTGTTTGATTTTTATTATGAAATGGTCCAAAGCATTCTCTTATTTGGTTTAATCACTTGTCTATCAGCCAGATTTTCATTTTAAACCTTCTTTCACTTTTCTGTGCTAACGTGTGTGTGTGTGTATCACAATATTGTCGCAAGGTTTAGTTTTTTTTCTCATCTCATCTTTACACAAGGCACAAAGACACACACACACATAGAGTAGTTCTAGAGGGAGCTTTTGGGGAATATTTATAAACAAATTTCAGTATTCATTCTACATATTGCAAACATATTTTTAATGTAATTTTCCCATATGTATTATAAGCTGGTGGTGAGGGACACAAAAACTAACAGAAATGCGATGACTAGATCTGATAGCTTATTCTCTGTTGCCTCTTCAGCTCCCTGTGGAACTTTTTGACCCATGAACATGTCTTTGATTCCTTTCACTTTGTCCTCTACAATCTTCAGGTACACTTTCCATTTTCTTTCAAAGGTTGCTGAGAGGGTTCTCAGCTTTTTCTCATTCCTAGAAGATTAGCAATCTCTAAGGATCATTAAACACTGAGTTCTAATCCTTGATATGAGAAGGGGCTCCAGCCTCTCTAGTACTGCTTTAATCTGTGAATGTCCTCACTCTTCCTTTACTCTAAATAAGTGGACATCCTTTTGCTTTCTGTGGTTTTCTTAGCAAGAAATGTTTCTGTGCTGTAGATCTGTTAATTCTATGAAGAAGCGCCAGCCTAAAGGATTTGGCCTGTGTTTAGCAGCCTTTTTAATATTCTGCCCACAAACAAGTTATTGGTGTTATTTTTTTAAATGTCTGAGAGAGCAGCATACCTAGATGTGGAGATTCTGATGGCAAAGGTTCTGAGATTCTGATGGCAAATGTTCTAAACTTGTTCAGTGAATGTCCATTTTCCATCCTGACATGTGTTGGTCTGACAGGAGCCAACAAGCCAGAGGACTGCACCAAGCTCCATTGTCTGTTTTTGCATCGTTTCTACAGCTGGATCCCTTCCTAACGCCAACCACTTCCCAGAATGTACTGACTGCTTTTTATGTGAGGTCACCAAGTAATTTCCAAGACAAGATCCTCCATCAACTGAGGGAGGAGTAAATTTGAGGGATGTGGCTTTATGCCAGAAGGTGGGAGGTGATTTTCTTCAGCAAGAAAGTGTGCCTGAAATGCCATCAATTACAGGACATTAACCACTAAGTGTTGTTTCTTTCTTTAAACCTTTCTGTTGCAATAAACTGCTTTTGTTACAGTTAATTTTGAAAATAAGAAGAATTTGTCAAGGGATTGTCAATGGAGTTCCAATCAACCATAGGTTGGTCAAAGGATGATGATGAGCGGTTAAAGTCTGAGAGGGGGACAGGAAGCAGGTGTTTTGCTGTAGGGAAGTGTATTGTTTTATATTTGTTTATAATAATATTTAAATTTCAATATCATTGCAGAGCCTGTCAACAAGAAGAAAAAGCACAAGCACCAAAAAGGTAGGGTTTTATTCTTTCTTAAATTCTATCCTCTTTCATGATTCTGACCATTCAATTAGCATATTAAAGTTATATATGGTTTTTTTTGTTTTCATGTTTATTTTTTGTTCTTTTGGATATTAGCTCAACCGATATTTTGGTCTCAAAAAACAAATCTAATGAAATCATTATTGGTTTGCTGCAGCTGAAGGGAAAAAAAATGATTCAATGTTTGTTTGGTTACCATTGTCAGAAATGAGTCCATCTTCAGTTTCTGAAAAGTTGTTTCAGATTTTGATTTCTGAATGTAAGAGAAATTCCATCTGAATATGGTAACAGGCACTGAGAGGAGGAGATGCACACTCACCAAGATTATGGCCTCAGCAGCATCTTTAACGCTACATTGCAACAGCACCGAGGCTTAGTAAGCAGTGATTGGTGAGCATTTTGTAAAATATTGTAGTCTCGTGTGCTGTGGATTGTAATGCAGTGTAGGAACAGACCCGACATATTCAGTTTGTAGGTGACCAAATTAAATATTTGTCTGGCTCTAGTTCTGCTTGTTTGCAGATGGCTGAATCTAGTGTTCCATGGCAATAATTGTGATAATTGGTGGTTTTATGCTATAAATAAGTTTCTTTTCTGTTTCAGAAGAAACAACAACTACAGCAAAAGCTGGGCAAAACAACACCTCATCAGCTCCAAAAGGTAAACAGTTTTATTTCTATTAAATAACTTTAAATATTAACATTTGAAGCATTTGTGTCTAAATACCAGAAACGTCTTTGGTATAACTATTTTCCATCTTTTATTTTCCTTTGTAGAAAATGGTAAAAAGAAGAAATCCAATAACAGCGGAGAAAATTTGCCAAATGGATCTGCTGGAGAAGGTAGAAAACTTAGTTATTGGAATATTTTGTTGGTTTTAGAATTTTGATTTAGAAATACATTACAAGAAAAATATCAAACCAAAAGCTTTAATAAATTAATGAAGTTATCGTTAAGCCTTTAATTTGTGTCAAATAGTCACTCATCTGTCACCAAACACTACAAGTCATCATCTCATTTGATATGTCCTTGAATCATTTCTGTATCTACAAAAATTTCAGTGATTTAATGTTCATCCTGAGTTGTCAAATTGCATGGAATTGACTAACTTAGAAACAGCAAAGTATTTTATTGGGGACTTTTGCCATTTATCGCTTTGTATGAGGTTGAGTATATTTCGTACTGCTTCTGTGTTTAGTGAAGCTACTGATGGGTAGGTTAGATATTCTAACTCTTCCACAGTTAAAAACAAAGAAACATTAATTATTCATGGTTCTTAATTTCAGTTCTCGAAGATTGCGTAAATAGTTTTAATGATAATTCTTCTTCCTCTATTTACTGTCAGACAAAAGTTACTAATCTGTTTTCCGTTTGTAAAAATGCTAGATTTATTCATTCAAAGGAAACAATGAATCATAAACACCAAGAAATAGTTCAGATCATTTTCAATGTTATCAACCTAACGATCCTAAGCATCTTTGATCTACTTCAATATTTTACTATTTTCTATGATTTGTACAGATAGTGCAAAAAAGAGGAAACGCAAGATCAGTGAAGAAAATGTGAAAAGTGGTGATGGTAGGTTACTTGTTCATTGGAATAATTTGCTGGCATTGTTTAACTATACTCTTGTATAATTTAATATACTGAAACACTGGACGCGGTCAAGGAAATTGACTGGAAGAAAGCTATTTTAGCCTTGGATTGCCGTACCTAACCTACCACATTCTCACATTAAATAAGCAAAGTGTAAAAAGTAAAAAACAGGAATTTTATATTATGGCTTTTAAGTGTTGATTTCTCAGCCCAAGAATTACAGCGTGATGTGCTGCTTGACTGGTCCCCCCTCTCTCTCTCTCTCTCTCTTTATATATATATATGATGATGATGATGATGATCTTTTCTCCCGCCATGCCTCTGTCTACCCCTCCATCCTCTCTCTCCCCTTCGTAGTTTTTCCTTAAGGTCTTCAGGTTCTGGCTATATATAAATGAGAAACCTATTCTAAATTATCTCGCTGACGTACTACGACGAAATACCCAAGATGCAGATAAGATAGAGATTTTTTATTTATTTACG
>NC_068987.1:89387765-89398123 GCF_001194135.2 Octopus bimaculoides
AAAATCGCTGATGTGGCTGATGACAGTACCGCCTGATTGGCACTCGTGCCAGTGGAACATTAAAAATCGCATCCGAATGTGGGGTGTAACCGGCCCACATATGAGTACCCCTCATTCATTGGACAATGAACTTTGCTTGCGGAGACCTATTGAGGCAAGTGAAATCAAATCAAAATTGCTGACGTGGCCGATGACAGTACCGCCTGATTGGCCAGTGGAACGTTGAAAGCACATCCGAGTGTGATTGTTGCCAGGGCCAAGGATTGGTTCCTGTGCTGGTGACACGTGAAAAGCACCATTTGAGCATGATCGTTGCCAGCATAGCCTTACTGGCATATGAAAAACAACATTGAAGCGTGGTTGTTGCCAGTGCACGTAAAAAAAACACCCTTTGAGCATGACCATTGCCAGAACTGCCTGACTGGCCCTCGTGCCGGTGACACATAAAAGCACCCACTACACTCTCGGAGTGGTTGGCGTTAGGAAGGGCATCCAGCTGTAGAAACTTTGCCAGATCGGATTGAGCCTAGTGCAGCCTTCTGGCTCACCAGTCCTCAGTCAAACCGTCCAACCCATGCCAGCATGGAAAGCGGACGTTAATCGATGATGATGATTTGAAATCTAATTGATTTTATTGAAGATGAGCATTAATTACAGTGTAAAGCTAACAAGATATGCTTCTGTGAAGTTGAGGGTTTTAATTCAATTTCTAAAGCAGAGGTGTCTCAGATTACCATATTTGATGGCATAAAAGATGTGCAGGCATGAGATGCATCTCAATTTCTAAAGCAGATATGCAGGAAAAATGGTTTTAGTACATTAAAGCATGTAATCATCATCATCATCATCATCATCATTTAACTTCCGTTGTCCATGCTGGCATGGGCTGGATGGTTTGACCAGGGCTGGTAAGCTGAGAGGCTGCACCAGCCTCCAGTTTGATTTGGCATGGTTTCTATGGCTGGATACCCTTCTTAATGCCAAAGAGTCCCAATTTTACATATAAGGACCCAGGGTGATTTTTCTTTAGCAAGAAAATATGCCTCATATGCCATCAATTACAGGACATTAACCAGTAGTGTTGTTTCTTTCTTTAAACCTTTTTGTTACCATATTTCTGTTGCAATAAACTGCTTTTATTACAATTAATTTTGAAAACAGGAAGAATTTAATAAAATTACTTTGTCATAATAAAACTGGTGTTTAGAACATGGATTAACACGAAATTTTGGTGGAAGGTTTTAATTTTTCGAACATTTTTAAAACCGGGAGTTTGTGTCATAGAACCAGAAACTGTTTCAGGTGAGTTGGTATAAAAGATGGCAGGGTGTCGGTTGAAGATCAAACGACCATCCAGAGACTTCTTTATTAACTCATTTGTGAGGGTGTAGTGTGTTGGTGTAACAGACGTAAAATCTTTAGTGAGTGTTTGCTGGGAGTCAGTTGTAAGCTAAGATGTACAGTGATGATGATGATGATATGTGGTGAAAGTTTGTAATTTAGTAGAAAACCTCAGGAAAAACTGGGTCATATTTCATTGTATAGGTTGATTGATGATTGGAAAATATTTGATCAGTTCAGTCTGTTAATTGTGACTTGAACCTGGACAATTACTGAATAGTTGATTGCTTTCTACAGCAAACCTGTTTTTTATTTGGTTCTTTCAGACAAGAATAAAACCACCAAACCAAAAGGTGCACCAAGTGACAACTCTCCAGCATCTCAAGGTAATCGATGTTTGTTTGGTGCTTTTGCTTCATCGTTTTTCTCTCTACAACTATTTCAACAGTAATTCTTACTCTGCAACTGTCTCCAATCTATGTAAATTCTTTCAGAAAACAATACAGTTGTTCTAAAAATGAAGGAGCCATTATGTGAATTTCTTCAATTTGTTTCTGTATCATAGTGTTTGCAGGATTCCACCACTGGGAAAATAGGTTCTTCCAATTCATAATTCAGTAGTTGACATCCTAAAAGTGGCTGAGATACTATGATTTAAACTGATTACATAGCTTTATATAACTTAGTGGTTCTAGGACTAACCTGTGGTTCATCACATTGTCATAAAAATGCTTAATTCCTAATCATGAGATAATTTGTGACAAAACTAAAATGTCATTGTACCTGTACCAAAGAAATAAAAATAGAAATTTCTTGGATTGATCCTTCTATGTGACTGACAACTAATAGTTCTAAAGATGAATTTGAAGGGGGTTTTTTTTCTTTCTAAGAATACTAAAAATATTGAGAGAAAACATTTTAACTTTATCATCATGAGTAGTGAAAATGTAATTAAAGAAGTAAAATTTCTATATAAGACAAGTGCTGAAAATGCAAAATTTTCAGGACTCAAACATTAGAGATAATTACAGATTTTCTCATTATGCTTTCTCCTTCAGCATTGTTAATAGTGAAACACTTTTGGCCAGGTACTACAGGGTTGTGTTCTTAAGCATTGGGAATAGTTTTTTTTTCTCCTTTGGTCCATAGGTAGCGTATTTTGTAATTTCAGTTTAGGGTTATAAAGGAAAATAAATCTAAGGATTTCTGCAATATACTTCAAACCAAATTTGCTGTTGCAAAATTATCCTTATACCAAGTGACATCTTGCTTCTCTTGTCAAGTATGAAGTCATGGAACACACATGGAATCAAACTCTAATAGTGAATAAAACCATAATTGATCATAGACTTTTCAAAGCTGTGGAAGCTATGTACAAAGTTGTATTATGTGTGGGTGAGAGTCAGCAATGATTTCAGAGAGAGTAGGAGTCCAAACTCAGTCTTTAATCCTTTCCTATTCATCATAGTCTAGTGGCCATGCTGTCCATGGGGACTGATATGCTGATATTCTAGTTCCCATAGCTGAATCTCTGAGAGCATTGGAGAAGGCATAGAATCAAAACTTAGAACTGAGAGGTTTTAATGTAAACTTAGCAAAGATGAAGTTTTTATTAAATAGTAAAAAAGACACTGTTATTCTCAGGGAAATGGCTTTGCTATGCAGAACTGGAGTAGGTATAAATTCTATATATTGTACGTACTGTAAGGCAAGGACACAGAAGATATGTAGTGGCATCACAGGCAGACTAACAGATAACATTATCTACATATGTGATGGATGCTCTGGAGCAGTACATGCTGTGAGCATACCAGAAATAGATTGTCTTAAGATAGCTTTTGTTAGCAAGATGTAATAGGAGGGGAGGTGATTGCTCTGAAAGTATAGCAACCAGGACAAGAACAAGTTAGAGAAAGTTCAGGGAGTGCTTGCAACTAAGGTGTTTTTCCTTAGAGATAGGGCAGATTGTATGATGCATGTGTTAGAAGTGTAGTACTGCATGGTAGTGTGACATGGGCTTTAAATGCAGAGGACTTGAGAAAACTGGAAAGAAAGGAAGCTTTGTTGGACGTGCAATGTGAATGTGCATGAACGACATGGTACAAATTTGGTGAGAGAAAATCTGAGCATTAGAAGAATCAGATGTAGTGTGCGAGAAAGAATACTGCACTGGTATGGACATGTGATGCATATAGATAAGGATATCGCTATTTATTTAGAAGTGCCGATCACTGAATGTGGATGGAGTTTGAAAAAGGGGACCCAAGAAGATTCAGTACAAAGTAGTGAAGATTGATTTCAGGACACCGTGAGGGAGATGAGAAGTGACTGGGATGACTGGTGATATGTGGCCCTTGAAAAGACACATCCAAATTGGCACCCATCAGCTCTCTGCAGCTTTCCTTTGGTTACACTACTTTTCCTCGCAATCCAGAGCCACATCTTTATACTCTCTTCTCTAAGCTGTATTGTGCTTTAGAATCAACATACAGTCTCAGATCAAATCCCTTGCCAGCTTCATGCATCTTCAAAATATAATTTCTGTTTCAGATAAAAAGAAGAAGTCTAAGAAAAAGAAGGGTTCGAAGGCTGATGATAAACCAAAAGAGGCGATTTTAGGTGAAGATGAAGCGACTACAGAGAAAAAGGCCAAGCAATTCTTAAATGTTTGGTACACAAATAAGAGTGAATGGAATTTTGTAAAAGCACGTCAGAACTGGTTGGTTCATCATATGTATGATCCTGAAAAGGTCAGTTTTAATAACATTTTAACTTCTTTGCTTTAACCGTTACAAAATGGTCACAATTAGTGATTTATTAATTACCATTGAATATTCAGTATGCACAGGTGTAGCCATGTGGTTTAGGAATTTGCTTCCCAACCACATGATTTCAGGTTCAGGTCCAGTGTGTGACATTTTGAGCAAGTGTCCTTATATATATATATATATATATATAAAACCCTGCCCACCACAACAGAATCAAAATCCTAAAACGAAGGTGCCACATAAAAAGAGTTGGTGTGGATGCTGGTACCACGTAAAAATCATCCAGTATACATTGTAAAGTGATTGAGATTAGGAAGGGCATCCATCCATAGAAACCAAGCCAAAACAGACGATAGAACCTAGTGTGTCCCCTGGCCTTGCCAGTTCCTGTTGAGCTGTTCAAACCATGGCAGTATGGAAAATGGATGTTAAATGATGATGATGGTGGTATATATAATCTAGGGTGTATGACTACTACTGTATCAGTTAGAGCCCCTTGTTGATTATCATAGCCCACCTTGCTTCCAGTTTAGTGGTTTGGTTACTGTTATAATTAGTAGTATTACTGCTTGTGATATACAGAGCAAATGTATGGAAGAAACTAAGGTAAATACAAGTTTATGTCATTTGTTGTTCCTACAGACATTTCACCATTGTGGTTGTTTGAAACATCCAATGATGAATTCTAAATTACTCCAATGATGAAAGGTCTGTGGCGACTAATGATTTATACTTGTTTATCTAATTTTCCACTAATATATATATATATATATCATCGTCGTCATCATCATGATTTAGCGTCTGTTGTCCATGCTGGCATGGGTTGGACAGTTTGACCAGGGCTGGCAAGCTGGAAGGCTGCACCAGGCTTCAGTCTGTTTTGGCATAGTTTCTATGGCTGCATGTCCTTCCTAATTCCAACCACTCCAAGAGTGTTTGGGTACTTTTACATGCCACTGGCACAGGTGCCATTTGCGTGACACCGATATCTGCCATGACCGGTATCTGCGGTTTTAGCTGGCTTGATGGGTCTTCTCAAGCATGGCATAATTCCAAATGAACTCGGCCATTGCTTCCATGAGACAATGCTCAAAGCACAGCATAATGCCAAATGGTGTTGGTCCTTGCTTCCATGAAGCCCAACGCTTGGAAGGTGCTTTTATATGCCACTGGCACAGGTGCTACTTGTGTGACACTGGTATCTGCCACAACTGCAATTCTGCTTGGCCTGATAGGTCTTCTTCTCAAGCACAACATAATGCCAAAGGTCTCGGTCATTGCTTCTGTGAGGCCCAATATTCGAAAGGAGCTCAACCACGTTTCCTCCGTGATTTATATATATAATTTGAATGTTTGCCTTTCCTTAGACATCATGTGATGATTATAAATGAACATCATCATCATCATACAAGCGATGTTGTTCATTTCTAGTCTTCTGTGAAAAATCTGTTTGATCATGGAGAAAAATTACTTTGCCTGGAAACAGGCAAGGGTTAGTGACAGAAAATGCATCCAGCTGTAGAATATCTGCCTTGGCAAATTCCGTCTAACCCCTGCAAGCATGGAAAAGTGGATGTTAAAATGATTTCTCTACCCCTACAATGGGTTTGAACACAGATTCTTTATTTCATACTGTTCTTAACCTAATCCTAATCTTCCAGCTTCTATGGCCATTATAAACCACTTATTTTCCTATAAATTCAAATTGTATTGAAATTATCATTAATGTCCTGCTTTTATTTTCAGATCCCTGACACAACATTTCAAACTTTACTCAAGTATCTTGCTGGCATGAAAGGTCGTAGCCGAGAGGAAACTAAGAAGCAAGCACAGAGCTTGTTTGATGCTGTTACCAAAGACAAAAACGCACTTCATAAAAAAATCAAGTTGTCTGGTAAGTTAAGGATTCCTATATAATTTCCTGCTTTTTAATTAAAAAATTTTGTAGTATGCTGGAGGTTGAGTTTTCATGTTAAACCATTGAGAGAGTCTTCTAAATGTTGTGAATGTTTATAAGATTTATCCAAGTCAACTGAGTTGGATATTAAAAGATATGGATCTATGACGTTTTGGCATACAGCTGTTCTGGCATTGCCTATTTGGTAATGCTGATTCAATGCTGACCTATTTGACATCAGGCATTAATCATAAACCTTTAGCATTTAAACCAGCCATATTCAGCCAATACATCCTACCTGTTTTATCTTCAAACCTGCCAAATCCAGCCTCTCATACCTACCCTACAATGTCATTCTAAAAATATGCAATCGTATCATAGAAATCTTGAAGCTACAAGATAATATATGATTAATCCAAAACAAAGTGGATAAACAAGCATTACATTTGACAGAATAATCTGGATGCTAAAGGGTTAATCTCACTTTAGTATTTCTCTCATTCTTTCTCTCCTTCTCTCTTTAGGCATGTGGCCTGGTGGTTAGTGTGTCATGCTCACGATCTTGCAACCATGGTTTCAATTCCCAGACTGGCTGTGCACTGTGTTCTTGAGCCAAAACACTTCATTTCACGTTGCTCCAATCCACTCAGCTGTAAATGAGTGACCACCCTGTGACCGATTGGTGTACAAGGGCGAGAGGGTAACTCAGGAGAATCCCCTGAACGGAGGTCTTGTGAGCCCAGTTTTGTATTTAGCAATTGAAAGGATGAATTGTACAACCCATTCAGTGAATCCTGTTTGGTTGGGACAGGTTCACCATCTCTCTCTCTGTATAAGGAGAGGGAGAGTGTTCATGTCAGTTGTGCTCAATTAATAATCTCTTCCTCTCTTTCTCTCTCTCATGTTTTCTATCTGTGTGTGTGTGTGTTTTTTGTTTTCTTCTCGCCCCCAGTGCCAAACCATACTACTCTCAACACAGACTGAATGTCCAATCAACCATGCCAAAATTATCAACATCCAAATAGCTACAACCAGTTGCCTCATTTCATGGAAACGTCAACTGGTATTTGGAGGTGTGGGGCACAACTGTATTGCTATTGTTGTATCACACAGACTGAAGAAAACAAACCGATGGTGATATTGGAAAGTAATCAATGTAGAATGGGTTTGGAATGAAATAATCCAGGCACAAGAGTTGAAATGTTTGGGGGAAAGGGAAGTTGATCACATGGACCCTAGTATGCAACTGGTACTTTATTTTCTCGACCCTGAAAGGAAGAAAGACTAAGTTGACCATGGCAGAATTTGAACACAGAACATAAAGACGGATAAAATGCTGCCAAGCAATTTGTTTGGCGTGCTAATGATTCTGCCAGCTCAGCATCTTGAAATGGATGTGATGAGAAACGTCTGTAAGAAGAGACATGTGACTGTGGAGGAGGAGGAGGAGGAGGGAGGTGTAGAAGCTGAAATGTGCCTCTGCTCGAAATATATGTTTAGAGAGAAGATTCTAAGAGATGTGAAGGAGGTCGATGAGATGTTGATTTGTCATGAGTGAGAGCCATGGCTGGAGCAAGATAGCACTCAAGTAGAAAGTGAGATGGTAATGGAATGGGGAAAAAAAACAGCTCTATGAAAAAAAATTTGGATGAAAGAGAAGCAAGGAAAATTATCAGATAGAAAAGAGTGTTGACATAAGACCAAGATTAGCTGAAAGAGGTTCCCTGATGCTCAGTGAAGGGAGGATTAAAGATGTGAGGAGTGTAAGTGAAGACTTAGAGTGCTCACTTAGTCTCACAGCTGAGAAAGAGGCTTGGAAATACTTATAAGAGAAGTTGTTGAATATAGAGAAAGTGTCAGAGAAAGTGATCCAACAGGGGGACCAGCTATTGAAGTGGACAGGTTTAATAGTGCAAGTATCGTTAAGAATGAGGAAAGCAAGTGGATCGTCAGGAGTAGTTACTGAGATGCTGAAGATATCTGGCAGTGTAGGGCACACACTGCTCACACACATCATCAATCCTGTAGCAGAGAGAGAGATGTCATACTGAGTGATAGAAATGCTTGAAAATTGGTGATGGTTTGTTTACATCCCTGTATCTTAGTGGTTTGACAAAAGGGGACCAATAGAATAATTACCAAACTTGAAAACTGGAGTCAATTTGTTCAACTAAAATCTTCAAGGCCTTTCCCCAGCATGGCCACAGTCCAATAAATAAAACAAGTAAAAGATAAAAGATACGGGGCATCAGATGGTGGGTGTGAGATTTCTGGTACAAACGTCTGATACTTGTGGAGGGAGGAGTGTTAGGGAAAGAAATGCTAAGAGACTCAAACGGAGAGACTCTGAGGAAGAGAGGGACCAAAGTGGTGAAGGCGACATCAGGGCTACCGACCTACAAATGAGGGTCTGCAACAAGAAGCAAGAAACTGATGAACTGAAGAAGACTTATCCAGCTTATACAAACATAGAAACGGGCATAAAAATGTCTGCCTGAAATACATTGAAACTGATTGAGTCAGGGACAACTTTTGATGTATAAAGAATTATTCTTGAGCTTAGCCAAAACTATTTTTTGCCCTTTAGTATTCATATTATTCTGTCAAATCCAATACATAACGATTCACGTTGTTTTGAATTAATCATCCATTATGTTGTAGCTTTGAGATTTTGATGATGTAAATGTTTAATTTCAGAATGATATTGTAGGGTAGGTGCAAAAGGCCAGATCTGACTGGTGAACTACTAAAGGATTAAATATATTTATTAAATGACTGAAACAGTGAATGTATTGTTTGCAATTTGTCTTTTTAATTTTCTTTTCTTTTGTAGGGGAACCCGGGCTTCTTCAACGAACCAGAGCTGAACAAGTCATCCAAATACTGTAGCAGTTCTTACAGTCATAGGCATTGTCAAAACATTTGATATTTTTTTTGTCATTTTTGTCTTTTGGCAATTAAAAAGTATGTTTTAAAATACCTATTAAATGCAAACTGTTTCTTTTGTTATCAATCATCAGTGTGAATTAGAAACACAAAAGCAGGCAGTTATAATCGTCTTGTGCTTTACAACTCATAATTGTCAGAAAACATTATTTTCAGCCATAAATACAAGACTATGTTTTGTAAAGATTATTTGCCAACATAACATGGCAGTCCTGGTTAAGGACGAATGTTGCTGTAATTTAGACCCAGGAGACATCGTCTGGAGTTAAATTACAGCAACATTTGTCCTAAACCAGGACTGCTATGTTATGTTGGCAAATTATCTTTACTCCAAAGTACTGTTGCTGAATATTTCTCTTTGAGAGATTTACAAATAGTAATTTTCTATGTGTTTTGTGTCTTAAAGGGGGTTTGGCGAAACGAAATTACGCCCCCTAAAGCGTACTTGAGATTTGACCAGTTAAAGCGGTGGCTCTCAACCATGTTTTACCTATGGATCCCCTCAGTTCCTATTTTACTCAGATGGACCCACTTAAACATTCCATATTTAAAAAATCCTTTTATATTTTTATAATTAAATATTAGGAATTGCGTAAAAGATTTCTAAAATATTTCGTGTATTGTTGATGTATAAGCAATTTATTGCAGATAAATTTTAACCCCAAAATCTCATATGGACCCCAGTTGCAGACCACTGGGTTTAAAGTGGTTGGAAAAGTCTCCGTCTCATTTGTCAGTCCTCCGAAGGGAGATAATTCTGTTCTTATTTGATACTTAGCTCTTCTCTCTATGAAAGACCATGGATTTCTCCAAGAAGTTCTTCCACTTGATGACTGGTTTTAATTTTAATCCTGCACATGAATTGTGTGACTGCTGTGCATACGCCTCTGAATGTGTATGGCCTAGGGGTTAGGTTGTTGCACTTGTCATTCCAAGATCATGCTTTCAATTTCTGGATCAGGCAGCATGTTGTGTTCTTGAGCAAAACCCTTCATTCCACATTACTCCAGTCCACTCAGCTGTCAAAAATGAGTCACCTTGTGGCAGATTGGTGTCCTGTTTAGGGGAAAGATTTTGGTCACTTATATGTCCTGGAAACCAAGAAAGGGGTCCTATGAACCCTAGGACTATGTCTCAGGGACTATTTTTTACTGAACATATAAGGACAACGGATGGCAGCCAAAGTTACTTTACGACTGTTAAACCTCAGTCAATTCTGAGTTCAAACACAGCCAGGCTCAACTTTTCTCTTCATACTTCATGAAGGAAATAAAATAACAATTAAGTACAAGACTTTATTCTTTGCAGTATTTAGCTGCATATTTTAGTACCTGGGTTTAAATCCTGTCAAGATCAACCTTACTTTCTAGAATTGATAAAATATGTCCCATTTAAATACAGAGGAT
>NC_068987.1:89398322-89400819 GCF_001194135.2 Octopus bimaculoides
ATAAAACAAATATATACTTCTGCCACATTCCAGGGAGAAAAACTAGAAGCAGTTGATAGCTTCCGCTACCTAGGTGACCGAGTCAGTAGCGTGGGAGGGTGCGCTGAAAGTGTAGCTGCTAGAATAAGAATAGCCTGGGCAAAGTTCAGAGAGCTCTTACCTCTGCTGGTGACAGAGGGCCTCTCTCTCAGAGTAAAAGGCAGGCTGACACATGTGTACGAACATCCATGCTACATGGCAGTGAAACATGGGCTGTGACTGCTGAGGACATGAGTAAGCTCGCAAGGCACCTTGGGCAAGTATCTTCTACTATAACCTCGGGCCAACCAAAGCCTTGTGAGTGGATTTGGTAGACGGAAACTGAAAGAAGCCCATTGTATATAATATATGTATATATGTGTGTTTCTGTGTTTGTTCCCCTCTCACCATCGCTTCACAACCAATGCTGGTGTGTTTATGTCCCTGTAACTTAGCAGTTCAGTAAAAGAAACCAATAGAATAAGACATAGGCTTACAAAGAATAAGTTCTGGTGTCGATTTGCTTGACTAAAGGCAGTGCTCCAGCATGGCCGCAATCAAATGACTGAAACAAAATAAAGTGTACTGTTTGTATTTTGCAGATTTTCACCTATCATGGGGTGGTTTTGCAATGTAGCACCTGTGATAGTTGAGAGATTACTGTAATTATAATTTTTCAGTTAGCAAATGAATGGTAAAATCAGAAGAGAATATTCCACACAATTAGTACAATGCATTTTAACATAATAAAGAATATATTTTACATTACTGTATTTAGTTTCATTCATATTTTAAAATTTAAATCCTGCTGGCATAAACTTTGGCATATTTCTCATTGAGATTAATAAAATTAGTTCTAATTAATGTAGTGGTGTCAATGAAATCAATTATTTATCCAGCTGCCAGCAGTTTGTAACTTTGTACTAATCATTAACATCATGGAAGATTAGCAGAAATGGTAGTGCAGTAAGAATTTGGTTTTATTCATTTACATTCTGAGTTTAACTTCTCTTGGAGTCAATTTTATCTTTCATCTCTCCAGAATCATCATATCATCATTATCGTTTAATGTCTGCCTTCCATGCTGGCATGGGTGGGACAGTTTGACAGGAGGCAGCAAGGCAGAAGCCTGCACCAGACTTCTGAGACTGTTTTGGCAGGATTTTTACAGCTGGATGCCCTTCCAAACACCACTCACTCAATAGAGTGGGCTTACTGCTTTTTATGTGGCACAAGCACAGGCGAGGTCAGTTTTGGCAAGGTTTTTACAGCTGGATGCCCTTCCAGATGCCAACCACTTTTCAGTGTGGACTGGATGCTTTTTAAGTGGCATCTCCACTGACAGGGTCACCAAGTACCTTAATACCAGTTATGTATTAGGGTTGGTTCATTTATTACATAATCTCTTAAAAATGGTAGTCTTAAAGTCATAAATATGATTAGATTAGAGTTGAAAGTAAATTCCTGGAAAGCAAACTCTACTTTTTTCTTTCAATTCCGAAAAGTAAATATTTCACCAATAAAACAGTAGAATCCATGTTTTGTGTTGGGAAAAAGTTAATTCAAATACTTGAAATTGTGGATTGTGTTTTATGCCACAAGGAAGCAAAGAAAGAAAAATTAGCGAGAAGGCGTTTCGCTGTGGGAATAGACACGGGTGAAAATTCTAGGCAAAATGTGTGAATGCAGAAATTTGCATTTATTAATATCGATTCGCGCGCACACACAAATACAAAACAGGTGGGGAGGGGGGGAGATCAAATTGAGTTCAATGCCAAAAAGGCAGACGAAGGGAAATAATTCTTTAAAACTCAGTTGATTAATGGAGGTCGGTGAGTACCAGACTAAATAGCTCGCTAGCAATTGATATATAAATATTATAAGGGCAAAAGCGCAGCTCACCTACCTCGCGGGTCCTCCTGTGTTGTTGATCTTGTCCAGGTGAGATATATCCATGAGACCCATACCTGCTTAATTTCTGGCCAGAACCTAGGGCAAATTCATCCAATTCATACAACCACCACGTCTGTCCCAAGCTGCAGCCCTAAACTAAAAAAAAGGACCAATCTAGTTGGCCTTCTGCTCACGTGACGTCACTGATTCTAAAAGCAGCAAGGTTCCCCCCTTACCAGCCCCACAAATAATTTTTACTGAGGATCTGTGTCTGGAAAAATCACAAACAGGAAGGAATTCTTGGAAAGTGCTGTTGTTAAATTCCATCAAGTACAGTAACTATATATATATATATATATCATCATCATCATCATCGTTTAACGTCCGCTTTCCATGCTAGCATGGGTTGGACGATTTGACTGAGGACTGGTGAAACCGGATGGCAACACCAGGCTCCAATCTAATATGAGGAGTTTCTACAGCTGGATGCCCTTCCTAACGCCAACCACTCAGAGAGTGTAGTGGGTGCTTTTACGTGTCACCCGCACGAAAACGTCCACGCTAAAAATGGTGTCTTTTATGTGCC